>NW_028328207.1:0-147936 GCF_054136105.1 Typopeltis vanoorti
TTATATCTTTTAACTTTGCTTGTTCCTGTGGTGCGTCGTCCGAGTGAATTTCCAAAGGAAAGTTTTCCATAAGAGAAACGTGTTTCACGTGTGCTATGTCCGATATCTGAGGAAGTTAGATTTTTTATGAATGCCGACCACACTTGGTGTAATATCAAACCTTGGATTTTGTTGCACTGTGTAGGAATTCTAAGCATTTTTGCCGCTTCCTTGAATTTCCTTCTGAAACAGTTTTTATGAATATATGGCATGACTCGTTTTTCTCAAAGTACAGGGTGGCCATAAATTAACTTTCCCTCTTTGAGGTATCTGTAGCTAAAACTAATACACGGAATGAGACCACGCTTTATATTGAGACTTTCGAAGGCATGGGGAGATGAATTTCGCTAAAAAAAAAGAGATTTAGTACCAAAAGTCGCCGATAGGTGAAATTTTGGCGCTGGCGGAGCCAAAAGCAGTCAGATATTTGTAGTAAACGCAGGTAAAAAGGATTATGCAAATTTAACTGTGCGTATGTGACAGCAGCGCCACCAATTCCAATTAAAAAGTGATTGGGAACGTTCAGGCAGTTATTCGAATGACTGACGAATTGTGCTCAATATGCGTCCTACCTTGCCTCAGCGTGCTTTATTTGTTAAGTTATTTTACCTTAAACAGTGCAATGCCGTAGCGGCCCTTCGCGAATTTAGAGGGCTTCATAACCTGCGTACAGGTCCTATGTCATCTGTAACACTGAGAGAGCTATGATTAAGAAGTTTGAAGAAACTGGATCACTGGAATTATTATTACTCTTGTTATCATTGTAACGCGCCACATATCCAGCTGGAATGAGTGACGCGACCGTCACCTTCGAAATGTTTTTATTCCATTTTATCTGCCTTTAATGTAATAATCCGCTTGTTTTCGGCTCCGCCAGTGCCAAAATTTCCCCTATCGGCGGCTTCTGGTACTAAATCTTTTTTAAGTGGAAATCATCTCTCCCATGCCTTCAAAAGTCTCAATATGAAATTTGGTCTCATTCCGTTTATTGGTTTCAACTACAGATACCTCCAAAGAGGGAAAGTTATTTTATGGCCACCCTGTACTTTATGGCCAGTGGAAGTTGTGTGGAAAGCTAGGCCTGATTTGTGTTCTCTTCTTTTTTCTAAGTGTTTTTTATGTTCTGCCATACGGATTTCTCCTGACCTTCCCGTCTGGCCTACGCAACAAATGCCACAAGAACAATAAATTTCATAGACCCTGGTTTTTTATGGGATGGTGTGAAGGTTTCGGTGAATGTAGGAATCTTGATATTTTTTTTAAAGAAAGAAAAGCTACTTTTAAGTTGTACTTGCGGAGTAACGTCGCTAATCTGTCTGTGACATTTTTGATGTATGGTAGTGAGATTGCGTTCTCGCAATCTTGCTTTTCTACTTTGGTTGTGGGAGCTGTGTTCAGGATTTTCTTGATTGTTTTTGGCTCAAATCCATTAAGTATGAGGTTCTGTGTTAAGTGGTGTAATTCCCAATTTCTCTTTTTTTCGTGCTGGATATCTTATATGCTCTGTCTCTCAAGGTTTTTATTATACCTATTTTTTTGAGGAGTGGTGGTGGTGTGAGGCTGCATTAAGAAATCTTCCTGTAGTTGTCGATTTTCTGTAAACGAAAAAGGTTAAACTTTTTCTTCATTTTTTTATGGGGATATCCATGAAAGGTAATTTTTTATGTTCTTTTATTTACAAGGTGAATTTTATACTTGGGTGTATTCTATTAAAATATTCTTTAAAAACAATTAATTCATCTGTCGTTCCTGGCCAAATGAGAAAAATGTCATCCACATACCGTATCCATCTCTTAGGTGTCTTTTGATAGTTTTTTAGAGCATTAGTTTCAAAGTTTTCCATGAAGAGGTTGGCTCAAGCTGGGGAGAGGGGGAGAGCACAATGCTAGTCCTTCCATTTGTTCCCAAAAGTTGTCCTGGAATGTGAAAAACGTGATTCATGGAGTGTTTATAATTCTACAACGTCTGGTGGAAAAAGATTTTCAAGAAGAGTCACTGTATCATTTCTCGGTACATTAGTTAAGAGGCTCACTATATCCAAGCTTGCTGAAACGTCTGAAGGTTCTATATTAACATCCTTGATTTTCTCGATGAAAAAGCTGTTCTTTATGAATTAATCTGTTTTTCCTATATTTGGCAAAATATCTAACATGTTTGTTAGATAGTTGCCAGATTTGATGTTGGGGAATCTCTTCCATCTACAATCGGCCTTAACGGGGTATCTATTTTATGTATTTTTGGCGCTCCATAAATTCTTGGGACTGATGGGTGTTTCGATGGTAGAGTTCGTTTTAGTTCTTCAGGCCAGTTAGGGCTTCTTGATTAAGTCATTGGTTTTATTATGTGCTCGCCATTTGGGATCTCTGGTAATAGGTGGAACCACCCTCTTAGAATCATCTAAGAAGGTGTTCATCTATCTTTCTTATGTAGTCTTCAGAGTTCATGACGACTGTCGCGTTACCTTTAGCTGCTTTAATTATCACGATGTTGTTGTGAAGTCTTAATTTTTTAAGTGCTCCAGTTTTCGGTTTTGATAAATTCTTGCGTGGTATTTTGCATTTTAATAGTAATGCCGTATGCGGATGTATGCGGATGAGGTCTGCTGTATCGCTGACTATATCCAAGCTTACTAAAATGTCCGAAGGTTCTATATTAACATCCGTGATCTTCTCGATGAAATGTAGACTGTTCTTTATTAATGAAGCTGTTTTTCCTACATGTGTCGCAATTATGTTTGTTAGATATTTCGCCAGATTTGATGTTAGGGAATCTCTTCCATCTACAATCGACCTTAACGGGGTATCTATTTTATGTATTTTTGGTGCTCCATAAATTCTTGCGACTGATGGGTGTGTGGATGATAGAGTTCTTTTTAGTTCTTCAGGCCAGTTAGGTAACTGCTTGTATTGGTTTTATTATGTGCTTGCTATATTGGATCTCTGGTAACAGGCAAATAGGTGGTGGAATCCTCTTAGAGGGCGTTCATCTTTCTTGTGTGAGCCTCGGAGTTCATGACGGCTGTCGCGACTGTTTCACAAGGAAATTCTAGGAAGCGTCAAAATGCTTAGAATTCCTACAAAGTGTAAAAACAAAGTTTGATATTACACCAAGTGTGGTCAGCATTCATAAAAGATCTACTGTAATTTTCTCAGATCTCGGACATGACACACGTGAAGCACAGAACGTGACAACAAATAACAATATTCCAACAAACATTCAGTAACGATTGTTTAATTTTTTCAATGTTAGTTAGAAACATGTAAAGGAATAGTAACTTAATCTTTGTTAGTTGTGTTTAACTTTTTTTATACACCAATGCCCCTGATGATGTAAGTCATACGACTTACGAAACTTGTCGGATTTTCACCTATCCTGTTCGTATTTAATAAACATGGATCTTAATACCGGAATTTATCTCTCAAACTACTCAGCCACAGAAACCTTCACACACATTAGCAATATCTGTTTAAAATAATTTTGTTCTAGTGCAGTTGTTATTGCGCAGAAAGAAATTGTATTAAAAATAAATAAAAAATTATGAAAAATAAAATATTACATTTCTGAATTTTTGTCATATTATGACAGAGAATAAGGTAGGAGTACTCAATTTTTTGATGGGTTGCAAAAATGTGTTCGGTTAATTTATAACCACCCCACCTTAATCGCATCATTTATAATACAGTATGTTCTTTTCATCTTAAGCATGTCCTCACTATATATTTTCTCACTAGATATTCTCAGGTATCTCATATTGATGGTCTGTCAGATTCGGAGGATATTACCATGTTAACTGAAACTGATAATGATATTTCAGCATAGCCAAAATTCTGATCCTTTAATTGAAATATTGGAAACAAATTAAATAAACGCAATCGAAATTCAAAGATCATCATCATCATCATCATCATCATGAAATTCCTTATATATACCCTCAAGGGGTGTACAGGATATGATAGTACTTCATGAAAAATTTACCTCATTACTAACTTCCTATCTTCAATTTTTCTCCAAATCAATATGTTAGCTGTCAAGACTACAATATTATCAGCTGTTATATTTCTATCTTCTAGGGCAATTTTTATTGTATCAATCCACCTATATCTTGGTCTTCCGCCTGGGTCTTTTTCCTTCCAACCTGGCAGAGACCACTTGTTTTGTTAATAATTCTTCACCTATTCTGTTTAAATGACCATACCTCCTGAGATTAGTTCTGCTGAGGCATTCCTGGATGGTGACAATGTCACAGTATTTCCTAATATCCTCGTTTTTAATATGATATTTCCATTGATGTCATCTGTTCATGCCCCTAATCTTTCTCAAGACTCTCATATCCGCGGTTTCTAGTCTTTAGTCAAGTATTTTATCTCTGACCCAGCTCTGAGATCCATAAGTTACATTGGCTTGAATGCTGTCTTGTATACATCTAATTTAGTGTTTTGGTTAATTTTTCTGTTATTCCATATAAATTTAAGTTTACTTCCTACCATACCAGCTTTGTTGATTCTGTTGTCTATTACCATAATTAATTTACCATCTTCACTAAAAATCGTGCCTAAGCAGCTGACATATTTTATTTGTTCTATAGGTTCTCCATTCACAATGCAGTTGATATTTTCAAATGTTTCTCTCTATTTACATTGTCTTTGTCTTTTTTAATGCTGACCTTCATACCATATGTATGAAGGTCAGGGAATCTTGCAGACTTGTACAGGATTAATTTTGAAGTACAACATCATCTGCATAAAGCAAAGAGCTGACATTAATATCTCCAATTTTGATATCAGGTTTAATACTACTTTGCTTCATAATGTGATCCATATAGAATAATCAATAACAGAAGAGATAAAGTATATCCTTGTCCGACACCAGATTTAACGTTAAATCACCTTCCTGTACTTCCTTCAATTTTAACTGCTGACTTACAACTCAAATAAAGACTAAGTATTGCTTGATATAATGCCCCATTGACACCATTTAACTGTAGCGTATTAAATAGCTTCTCTTTTGGCACCTTGTCATATGCCTTTTCCAGGCCTATAAAACTTAAATACTGATCTTTGTTATATTTCCATGATTTCTCAACTGTTTGTTGTGAAGTGAAAATCTGATCCTGACAGTCTCTATTTGGCCTGAATCCATCTTGTTTTCACCAAGCTTCTCTTCCACAATCCTTCTCAACCGTTTCTCAAGAATGCTTGCACATATCTTACCAGGAACACTCAGTAGAGAAATACCTCTTTAATTCTCACATTCAGATTTATTCCCCTGTTTAAAATTGGTACTATGAAATCTCAACTCCAATCATCTAGAATTCGTCCCTCTGTCCAGGCCTTCTGAATTATGCAGTGCAGCCACTGTAAGACTTTTATACCTTCATACCTGAGCATTTCTGGTCGAATGTCATCTATTCCTGCTGCCTTTCCATATCTCAGGCTTTTCATGGCTTTTTCTAGCCATGTATTTCCTGATTGAGGATTTATTACCACTGTGCTGTTATCACTGCTAGTTTCATTTAGCAATTTTTGAAGTATTACTCCATACTTCAAGGATATCTTTTTCTCTTGTTTTCATGTCATCTTTCTCATCTCTAATTCCTTTACAGCACTCTTTCATGTTATATCTTTCATATTATATCAAACTTGATATTTAGTTTCTATGTTCTTACCAAAGTCCTTTAATGACTTTTGTTCAGCTAGTTTTACACAGTGTTTAGCTTTCTTGCGTTTGTCTATGTATTCTCTAAGAGCATAAGCCGACTTATTTGTCAGGATCTTTTGATATGCTTTCTTTTTATTTTTACTGCCTTTTTAATGTCTTGTGTCCACCATGGAGTTCTGATATTTCTATCCTTAGACAACCACACCACATTCCTCTTTGGCTGAATCAAGCAGTGTTTTTTTCAGGACTTGCCACTGAATCTCCAAGATCGTGTTATCAAACACTTTAACTTTTTATTCAATCATGTTTGTGTATTTTAGTCTACAGTTCACATCTGAGAGCTGCTCAACTTTTATTAGCTTTAAAACTTTCTTACATGTTCTTCTTTTCAATATGAAATTCAATTTTATCTTGCTCAAGACTAAATGGTGATCACTTCAAATTTAAAATCTTCTATCTACAATCAACATAAACTCTCATCCTATCAACATACTACAACAAGAACATAGTCAACGAGACTTTTCTTATTCCTTGCCTCTTCCCTCCATTTGAATTTGTGCACATTTGTAAGTTGGAACATGGTGTTAGTAATAACCAGTCCATATCCTGAGCAGAAATCCAACAGGTATTTACCGTAATTATTAGCATTGCTTTTTTGTCCAAATTTTCCCAAAATATTTTTGTATGTATGACAATCATTTCCTACTCTGCTATTTAGATCCCCAACAAGGATCAACTTGTCCTTTTTCATTGTGTCAGTTTCTTTCTCTAAAGCCTGAAAAAATTCCTCCACTTCTACCTTAGTAGAACCTTCTGTGGGACCATAGGCACAAATAAATCTCATTGTTCAGTTCACCATTCTGATATTTGTCACATCACTCTACTCCAGACTGCCTGCCATTCAAGAAGATTAGCCTCGTATTTTGTTTTGAATACTATGGCCACTCCTTCTTTTCCTTGATTGTAATTGCCTGAATATAACATTTTGTATGTATTGCTAAGACATATTTTGCTTTTGTCTTTTTTGTTTCAATCACCCCTATTTTTTCGATGTGGTACTTATCCAGTTCCTCAGCTAGTTCAATTTCTTTGCCATTCAGGCTTCGTATGTTGATAGTACTGATCTTGAACTCTGGTGATGTTGAGTTGGGGTGGGTTTTAGGATTTGTTCCGGTAGATGACGTTTCGCTGTTTGCCCTGGTTCCCTGGCGAAAACAACGGGGGGGGGCCTTGTTTAACCGGGCGACTCCCAGCCAGCATGATATTCTGTCATGTTGTACCTTCATTTTATATTTTAGTTTAAGCCGATAAGAATACAATTTGTTCGGCTAATTCCCAAATTGCAAGCTCATCCTCATTCGTTCAGTATCCAGGTATTTACCCAACAGGGTGCACCACGAGAAGGTGAGGATTGGACATTAGGTCAGAAGCCCTAATCAGTTTTCCCAATTCCTTTAACCACCCAACTGGTTACCGTGGAGCCAGGTTACCTGGATGCATTTCGCATCCAAGTTACCATGGATGCGACATGCATAATAAAATTGTAATGCCATTGATAATCATTGAAATATATGATGGATACGAAGTGTAGAGGAGTGGTGTATTTTATCCATATTGACGGCGACGTGGTTAAAAGCTATGTGGAGGTCTCCACTCAGTTATATAGTTTTGACCCTTAAGCACCTCAAAAAATTCAAAAATATGTTTCATTAAAAATACTTCATTTTATTTTATTCATTTATTAATTTATTCACATATCCATTTATTTCATTCTAAAATTTGCGTGACATTGATTGACTGGTATATTAAGATATACAAGTATACAAACTGTTTTTTTATTTTTCAACGACAACAGCATACATTTTATCGACAAGTGACTCTTTCATGTAGAATTTTAATTGGGTCCTCTCATGAGGGAAGCTGTTGGATCAGTGTTCAGAGTTACTTATATTAGATAATTTACGGGATATAGTAGGAAAAACTGTACCATCACTCTATGAGACCTGCTAACTCAGGTTGGGAAGTTCTGATAAAGTTTCTTCGCGTCCTAGACGGGAACCAACTATCGGTCTTTCCAACTAAAGAAAAACGACCGAGCTACAGAAGAGGTATTAAGTGCCAGCATGACTGGCCGAATGGTTAGCATAACCACTCTGCTTACAATAGATCAGGTTCGAATTTCCCACTGGATACGTATGTCTCGGAATCTTTATACGTGGGAGATGAATGTCATCGCTGTGTCTGAGAACACTACCTTGCTTATTTAAGGCCGAAGTAGCTTGGAAAATTTCAATATTTTACGTTTAAAGCACGATTTTTGGATTATATTAATAAAACATATTAACACATAATAAAAAAAGCCACTAGGCCCATCTAATGCACTGTACATTTACAGCCATCGGGTGGGAGTCAAATAACGAATTAGACATGAATTATATCCATTAGAGTAGTTTAGGTGACTTGATTCTTTACGCCTTTGCTTTATTTAAACCGGGATGACAATTAATTTATTGAAGCGAGTTTGCTGCATCAGAATATTGTGTGGCTCTTGGCAAGGTTTTCTGTTTTGCTGAAAAAATCATAGGCTTCAAGGCTTATATAATAGTGAAAATCAAAAGGATAACAGAGAAAGGTTTTGTATGGCTATTCAACTACTGGATAACTGCATTATTCATGCTAATATCTGCAGTTAAACCGAAAACTATGTAAATGCAGTAATGCTTTTCAATATTTCATAAATCTATGATATATTTAAACATCAAAGCGTTCTGGGTGATAGATTAAACACTTTAAACGATCACCCCTAACAGTAAGACATAAAATACGTAATCTGAAATCAGTTAAATTATTTCTGAAGATGTGAGGTCTCTCTTTCTGAATGTTCTCTGACCAGACGTTACCAAGCTTCTGTTTCTGTTGTGTGATGTAATTGGTTTAGTTATCATTCCTAATTTATCATTTTACATCATATCACAATTTGCAGAGTCATTGTTTTGTGACTTCATGGATGCCACCAGTCAGTGCCATCATGATCTGTATTTAAATAGAGGGCGTGTAATAACAGTTGTTATCTTCCAACAGCTGAGCAATAATAATATTAACACTAGGTATGGCAGCATCAAACTAAACTGAACGAAATAAAGCCTGATTAAAGTACATGTTTGATGATTTTACTTCATAAAATTTAAATTTGTCGCAGAATAGAATATGAGAAACGGTCTACTGCATTTCACCTTCCTCCAAGGCAGTGATTAGCATTAGCATGTTACAGTTTGAACATGAAGTCGTACTATACAACCATAAAGATGTTCAAGTAAACTTGAACTGAATATTCCTCATGTTCTACTATCTCCGAAGTCCAGACCGAATTGTCACTTTCACCAATCGGAAGTAATGTGCTCATCTTGGTTATGGATAGCCTTTCTGATCCTATGACCAGGTCTAATACTCTCACACCCATAGTTCCCTCCATCACATGCTGTCTCAAGTAATTATCTCTCAGCAGGCGTATAAATTCAATTTTCTTCTTGCCATGTGATCTTCCTTCCTTCCAGTCTGTATCTCTATAGTGGAAGTCCCCTATAACAATAACTCGACCTTTACTCATTGTACTAATTCTCGATCAATGTTTACCAGATCATCACTGGAAGATCAGCCATATGACAACCAATTGTATATTTTGTCTTAATTGTCGTAATCACACACCAGACTGCTTCAAATGAACAGCTACTATCCTTCCTATCTCCTTTTCTTTTTGGCTGCAATTCATCCGCTATCATCAGCGCTATTATCACCATCATCCTAAATTCTCTATCTTCCATGAATATCCTAAACCCTTCACATTCTATTCCTAATTATTGTCTGCTGTTAGCCAAGTCTCACTAATGCCTATCGCCTTTGGCGAGGTTGCACTAACCAATGCCAAAAATTCCTCCCTTGTGTTCTTGATACTTCTGGCATTAATACATAGAAACTGCAGCGTCCACTTAGGTCCCAACCCATCTTTACTTCCTGAATTGACTATCTTATTCAATATTTTTGCTTGACAGACTAGATTCAGCAATTGGTCATTTTCATAGTCACAAGCCTCATTAGTGTCTTCACACAAACTCACTTACTTCCACTGTAATTGCTTAATTTTCCCCGCATTTGAGCTAGAGCATGCTCGAAAACAAAGGCTCTCTCTCTAGGCACCTAACACCTAATCCATTTAGATGCAGTTCATCAGCATTGTACGAATCCTTCTTTCCACGAAACACAGATCACAGATCCACAAATTCTGCAACATTCCTTTTGCACAACCCATGTACAGATTTATTGGCTATCAATGCCGTTCTCCTCCTTAGTTCGTCTCTATCATAGCGTGGTAGGAGACTTACTGTCTTCCCCCTTCTTGCTCTTCAGTTATGCTTCTTCCAACAACTCCTTTTGCATCCTCTCTTACAGAATACTTCTCGCCTCTAAAATCATTTGTGCCAACCAAGACAATCATTTCCTTCCACCTACAAGTTTGTATCCGGATGGCCTTGCTAATATCGTGAAGTTTTGCTCCAGGGAAACACGATTTTGTTACTCTTTCATTAAGTACTCTCCTGATCATTGAGTCTCCGTTTTCTTCAAAACTTGTTTTTCGTGTTTGTTCTTTCGGCCTTTATGGTTACTTAGGACTACTTGCTTTTCTGTCTCTTTTCAGTCTGCTAATCTCTTGCGGCTTCTGCAATTTTTAAATTTCTTGCTTTGTCTTTGTGAAGGATAACATTTAAGCCCCCTATTTCTTTATGAATGCTCATTTCGTTCTCTTCTATTATTACGGCCGCACGTTCGACATTAATAACGTCATTTTCCATCTTACCGTCGGTTTATGTCCGCTCTATTAACATTTGCTGCGTTCTCGTCTTCTAACAGGCACTCACGTTTGAAATATTTAATACGAACCTTCTATCTAGTTTCAGTTTCCTTCTACATATCCTGTAATTTTCTGACGAATACATTTAACACACACTGCACTGCACAAAATCCCAGAAAATCAAATCTCCCGACAACGTAGTCTTTGCTGCCATTGCTCTGCAAAGGCGCTCTACTGTATCGCAATATCGTATTTAAACAAACAAACCAAAAAATACAAGGTTTACTTACAAATTAAATAACTCGTTCAATCACACACTCGTTTAAAACAAAATCTACAGTACCGTAAGTTAACCTAATATTATCGATTAAAATACGAAAAAGTTACTTATCCTTCAGGAGCGATAAATCCACTCTACGAACACACAATAGTCGTCTACCGGCGATCGTGGATATAAAACGTTTGTACAATTATTTTATGAAACTGATTGGATTATCGTAACGAACTTCATTCCCTTACCTTTGAATGATGGAATTGCCTCCAATGAAATTGATTTATTTCATTCGAGTAGAATTTCTCTTATTGTTAAAATACAATTGAACGTATACAACATGGACCTATGAAACTGTGTACTCCAGGACTTTTATTATTCTCTGCTGACTTGTGGCCTTTCTATTATTATTATACGAGACTGGATTATGATACAGCTTCTAAAAATTTACCTGTTGAGTTTGTGTGCAGCCTTCTGAACTGTCTGTTCGTTTTTGATATTTATTAAAAACAGTTTCGTGGTGCTTATTTTTAAATTGTTATAAAAATCATAAACATAAATTAATTAGATATGAACTTGAAACACAGAAAACAATTATGGAGCAATTCTCACATTTACATATAAAAACTTCAGATTTACAGACATAGAATTTAAATGAAACTTCAGAGTGCTTGAAAAGAAATGGGCAGACTCTTAAACTGGCAAATTGCAAAATCCTCTCAGAAAGTGCTAACCTTGTTTTTTCGGTGTACATCGTTCATTTGACTGCTATCAGTTGGGATTTCCTTTATGCTACTTGCTTAATGAGATCGGCAACATATCGACTTTTTCGTTTGTTCTGCAGTTACATGAACTTGTTGATGATTGATACATCAGCCTTTGATAGCGCGTGAGTGGAAACAGATTAACACCTTTTCACCCTTGTTTTCATTATTATACACAGCTACTCTCTTTTATTGAGAATTCCTTTATATTCAACAAAAGTAGGACCTCTCTGTATATTTCATGCAATATACAATCTTCTGTCTTCTCTCAAAACAAAGCAATATTCCATTTAAACCATTCTAATGGTGTAACTTTGATATACCTTTGCTGAAATTGATATTAGGGCTTTGTGGATTTTTTAACAATGCTGTTCTCAAAAACTCTCCCCTCTCTTGCTCTCTCTCTCTCTCTCTCTTTCGTGACATCTCACTAACACCATGCACCTTCTTCAGCAAACGTATATCAAATCTTTGACAGTAGTTACACCAGCCTCAGTCTGTGCATATTCCACACATCCCTTTGTAAAGGGTCTTTATTGTACGCAGAAGAGACTGTTCTATTCCGTGTTGTTTTAATGTTTCCCAAAGGAGATCATGTGACACTCTGTCAAAGGCCTTGCTCTGATCCAGGGAAATGAGATTGGCTGGTAGTTCTACGTGGTTCAGATAGGCGATTATATCCCGGAGGAAGTTGATGTTGTGTGTAAATCCTCTACCTGGCACTGCGCACGCCTGCGCTTTCAGTATGATGGTTGAAAGGACTTCTGACAATTCTTCTTCTTCGTCTTTAGGTTTATCTTCTACATGATCTGCTACCACTGAATCTAACCATGTATACTGGAAACTTCAAAAAAGTGTATTCAATCAAAATAATATTTGTATTGTTTAGAATTGCATGGAAACGCCTTGGAAAACCAACATAATTATTTTTATATCGAGTATTGCATCGTACGCGCGATCATGGGCACATGCACAGACACGCATACTATTACAACTCGCTTATTGTTACTGGTAAGCTAGTTGAGAATGATTATCAACAGAAATAGAGTGACACACTGTGGAAAAATTGAAATGACCAGCAGCAGGATGATTAAATACGTCTGTCATTAATTTAGTGGTTGTGATTGAAAGGGTAAAATTACTGCCAACATATATTTTTATGATGTTATTCGCCGTCAGATGGAGGTCCATCGATAAATGTTTACAACGTTTACATGCAGAAAGTATAGCTCATTTATTCAGTTGTATTTTTATAACAAACCAGTGAGAATACATTTTGTATATTACAATTGAACATCATAGTTAACAAGAAGTTCATTTTTATGGAATAAACTTCGTTCTTACATTCATCACATCTTACAATCTTAAATGAAAATAATGGATAACAATTCATTCAAAGTAGTAAAGTTTTTAAATGACAGTGCTTGAATCTAAAATTTTCAGATTAAAATGGCAGATTATGCGTACATATCTCAAAGGATGCACAGTGCGTATAGACCTATTAACAGTGCATTTAAAATCAGTCCTATTTAAGATTTTATTGGGGACAGAATACAAACATTACACTTGAAGTAGGAGGCACATAGTTTGGCATAGTTGATAGGTATAACTGCTATGCCCAAAGATTGTAAAATATATTTATCATAAAGATTTTTCGAAAATTAGTGTTTTGTTTTATTGACATGTTTATTCTTCACTTCATATAATAAACCTTTGTTATCATTTAATTCTAAAAGTAGTGTTCAGACCATTTTGGATAACAGCTTTAGCGTTATCTAAGGCACTCAAAGAATTTAAAAAGTATTTTGAGCCTAATATATTACGGAAAAGTGTGTTCTTAAATTATGGTTATGCAATATATCTGCAGTATTACAGTCATTTTTAATTAAAAAAAATAATCAGTATTTTAAAAAATAGAAAAGTGCAAATCTATCCAAAGAATGTTTTTATATAGAGAAAGAGAATGCATTATCACTTAAAACAAAGAATTTTCTTGCGTCGTGTGTTTGTTTTCCTTCTTGTAAATACTGCTTTCTCCTTATGCTTCTTTCGCATTATCATTCCGTCAACAACTTCATATATTAAGTTTACCATACAGAGGAGAGACGATCCAAGCCAAATGCCAATGTATCCACCCAAGTAACCAAGAATTTCGATTGGCTACAGTGAGTATACATGGAATAAAAAGTATATGTAATAATTTAATCTGATCTACAATGATTAGTTCATTCTTTTTCATTATAATAATTGTAAGTTTTTTGAATAATGTAATTTGTAGATTTCTAAACATATCCACTTGCACTATTATTATTATTACACACAAATTAAAAAGAAATAAATACAATAAAAATCTAATGTTGGGAACCACGAAAGCATCATGTTTATACATGGGATGATTCAAATAACACATACATCACATATCATTAAATCTAGTTATAATTGGGATGATCTTAACCAACAAAAACTACGTTTGTAATATACTCCCCTAAAGTCCCTTAAAAGATAGGGTGACTGCATTTCTTTCCCGCAACTTAACACATCAATAGTAAATACGGAAAAATAAGAGAGAATATAAATTTCGGTGCTTAATCGAAACATGTTCGCCACTTTCGTCAACAATAAAGGGAAAAAATGTCCAACATCAAACATTTAGTTTTATGTTTCAAACTGATTGCAGGTGTTTGTAGGCTGATCACTTTACTCTTACAGACGTTATCCATGGCCTTCAGATTTCTTCTTCCCTTTGCGAGCCTGATCTTTATTTCTTTTTTACTTTCCAAATATGTGAATTGTTGTACATTTTCTATATCATTTCCATCCACGTGCATCTTTTGTTTCATTTTCTTCTCACCAAATACCATTAGTTTTGTTTTTTCCAAGTTCATAACAAGTTCAAATCGCTTCCCGTCCTCATTTAACAGTTTCGATGTTTTTTGTAGCTCTCTTTCGTCTTCTTCAATAATAACAATGTCATCTTCAAATCTCAGATTGTTAATTCGCATCCCGTGCACTGATATTCCTTTTGCATCTTCCTTAATTTTACCCATTGTTCTTTCTAAATGTGCGATGAAAATGTTTGGTGATATTGGATCCCCTGTCTACTAACTCTGTTTGTTTTAAACTATTTCCCCAAATCATCACCTATTCTAACTGCTGCAATTGCATTCTTATAAACATCTTTTAATATAGCTATCAGTTTTCTGTAAATTCTACAGGATTCTAGCACGGCTAATGTCACTTTCTGGTCGATACTGTCAAATGCCTTCTGAAAATCAACGAAGCAGATATATATGTATTTGCTTTTTCTCCTAGCTTTCTCTGCTATTAACCACATTATCAAAATCTGTTGAATTGTAGTTCTGTCTTTGCTAAATCCTGCTTACTCGTCTGCAAGGTATGCTTCCAATTGTGATCTCAATCTTTCTGTCAATATCATCATAATCACCTTACCAAGATGACTTGTCAAGGCAATTGTTCTACAATTTTTACATTCTAGCTTATTTCCTTTATAGTATAATGTCACTAATATCGATTTTACCCACTCCTCTCGCATTTTCCCTTCTTTCATACCATATTACATAGTTGGTGCATTTCTGTAACCATACTTTCGCCACCATATTTAATCATTTCTCCAGTAATGTTATCGTTACTCTTGTCCATATATTATGTCCATATATTACTCATTACATGGTGGCGATATCTGCTTCAATTCTTCAGTCAGTTTCCCAACGCTATCTAAATCTAGTTTTTCTTTACATAACTCACTACAGTATCTTGTCCACCGTTGTACAATTTTATCGTTACTCACCAATGCTTAGAGTACTGGAAACAAGCGTATTTGATGGTGTACTGTATGGATGTGAAATGTGGGTAATAAATAAGAAATCGAGATTTGAAAGAACATTTGAAAGAACTTGTTGCAGGAAGATTCTAAGAATAGGATGGTGCAGAAAGCCACAAATGAAGAACTCTATCGGAATCTAATGCAGAAGATAAAATACGGAAGTTGCAATTAATTGGGCACGTCTGTAGAATGACTGAGGACCTGAAGATAAAGACATTCATGTTTGGTATTATGGAAGGTCGGAACAGAAGAGGTAGACCATACAGAGAATGGATAGTCAATATGAAGGACTGGTGTGGAATGGGTGTACAGAAATTGACTGTGCACTGTACAAAGAGAAATGGAAGAAGATAATGAAGGAGGCATCACACACCAACGGGAAGTGATCCTATCGTTCGTGATGATGATGATGAAACATTTAGTTAATAGAATTCTAAAGAAAGTAACAAGTAATGCATACCGGACATTTAGGCTGATACTGAAGCACCTTCATTACAGGTGACTCGTACATGAACATAACTTGAATTGTTGTGTTCCTGTAGATAGAAAATGTTCTCCATCAGATTAAGAGAAAAATATCACGTTAATCACATAAAATAATCAACTGTTATTTCAATAATAACTTAAAATATGAATGAAAAAATTTAGTTATATGTAGGATTTGGTGACTGGGAAGTATTTGTTTTTTTTTTAAATCCATAATTTCGAAAATGAATGCTGATCACCGTGTAACACTAAAAGAAAGGGAAAACAATCTGGAAGTATTTCTTCTGGTGTGCACTAAGCTCGTAGAAAGGGAGGGACCACAACAGATATTCAGTTCTATTGATAATGCATTCCTTCCTACATTGTGGCAGCTTTAATGGAACAATCCCATTGCCTTCTCTCCGCACACACACACACACACACACACACACACACACACACACACACACACACACACACACACACACACACACACACACACACACACACACACACACACACACTGCATCATCATCATCTCATATTTATTCATTCTTCATGAGTAGATCAGAAATTATTCTCATCAGTATTTTGAAGTTTCATCTCATATTTTGTTTTATGATCTCCAGTTAATATCAACGAGAGTCAAAAATAAATAAATAAATAAAGATATATTTATAGAAATATTTTACTGAAATCGCAAATGATGCGGTAAAGAAATTAATGAAAAATCTGACCGAAGAATTAGCAGATTACATTACAATTTTATTATCAAATTACTTGAAATTATATAAGATATTAGTGTATTTCAATAATGATATTCAAAAGTACTCACATTTTCAGCGCCTGAAAATGAACAGAAAGTTTAAAATTAATGCTTCATTCCGTATTATATAAATATTGCGTCTGAATCTATCCTATATTTGGAAAATATAAATTTTAATTTTAATGTTATTCAAAATATGAATTAATTTCAAATTTATTAAATTAAGAAATAAATGAAATTCTAGCTAAATAAAACTGATTTAAATAATCTTTGTTTTACTTTTGAAGTGTTTTTAAAAAACAAGAAATAAAATTTTAAAAAGAGTACCTGTTTTACCATCAAATGTTTCTCCAACATATTTATTCGTTTTAATCAATATTTCTCCACTGTTACGAGCTTATTGTAACAAGTTCTTTACAGTTTTAAAAATATATAGTTTACTGCACATGCACATTCCTTGAAATCTAGATCATTACGCACATGGTAATTATACCCTCTATTAATGTAACAGGTGTACCAATAAAATGAAATATAAGTGTTGCAACTGTATATTTACATTTCAAATACAGCATCAGGATGGAAAAACGTTATACATAAAATAACTAAATTATATTTTCTTCTGTATACTACATTGAGAAACACTGACCAAGAAGACCAAAGTCTCATCTCTTATGAAAGAGTTGAAATAACTAACCCGGGTAGCAACCTCGAGTGTCGTTTTATTCAATCAACAGTTGGTAGAATTATCAAAAATTCTACATTTTATTAGATGGCGCTGTTACTTCCGCACTACACGCCTACAGCAGAGGTAACAGCGCCATCTAATAAAAATATTGCTTCGGTATAAACATTATTTTTTAAAATTCTACCAATTTAGAGAATTATTCTTGATGTTAGGGTATTTTTATGCTAGGGGTGTGTTAGCTAAAACAATTGGCTGCTCCATTTCGAATAATGTAGTTGCAGTAAGTCTCCAACTGTGCAGGTCAATGTTCTATACAACACAACTCAGTGTTGTATAGAACATTGACCTGCACATATAATGTGGCAGTTGGTGTTGTGTGTAAGATTTAGAGAGAATATAGAGGCGTGTAACAAAATTGATTTCAGAATTGTGGAAGATTGGCTATGAATAAAGATTGAAAGTGATTGAGATAAAAAAATGAATATGACATGGTACAGATTTTTCAAATGATAGGACAGAGAAAAAAGGGATAAGGGATCATCCCTTAAGTTGTGAATGAAAGTGGTGAGAAACCACTAACAGGTCTTTTATATTGTTTTCTTGCATGGTTAGTTGCAAGTGCATGTAATGTATTGCTTGAGATAGCAATGATAAGAGTAATCAAGCATATCTGATATAAATAAAATAATTAAAGATGTAAAGCACGTCAACTTACTTGAAAAACATAATAAGGCTGTGTGAACACTCTCATCTCGTATGTCTGTGATCTGTGAAAAAATATATAACCACATTTCCTTGAAATGCTTTTCAAAACTGCCATTAAATGAAAATAATTTACAGATCATATTTTTCCACATAAAGTTTAAATTATATGCTATTATCAAAAGTAATATATAATGCCAATTAGCTTTATTAAAAAGGAGAAAAAATACTTACAAACAAGGAAGTGGACACTTTTCTTCACAACTGTAAATTTCCCTTGTGGCTGAAAAAACGAGAAATATTATATATATATATTCATTTTTAATATTAACTGACTTAAAACCCGACAATTATAACAAAATGAGATTTATTTGAAAACGCAACATGTTTCGTCGAGATTGACTTCATCAGGCGTCAAGAACATAGAAAGATATTAAAAGACACTGAAAATAACATTGAGACACTCTAAAGCTATGCAATTATAAAGTTATAATATTCGACTGTGAATTACAGTTATTATGAACTTGAGCTATAGTCCGTGTTAAAGTCTATTGTTGTACACTTGTGCGTGTGTGGAACCACGCGATCTCCAGTATCTGATAGTAGAGCGGAAAGAGTCAGGAAAATTATAGCTGAGATTATTGTTCATATGAAGCGGGTCCAAGGTGATTTCTTTTGACTCCACAATGCGGCGTTCCACCTCATCATAGCAAATGTGTAAGTTTGAAGTTGATGTCCAATTTATCTCATGTTGGCGGCTTTGGTTGTTTGTGTTTATTGAAAACAGGACATGGCCCGACAGAGCAGTTGCTCTGGTTCTCTTATAAGCAATGTCTCTTGGGTGCTCCTCGAGACGTAGTAGGATAGATTTCTCCGTTTGCCCATAGTAAGGCTTTCCGCACTCACATGTGACCTTGTATACACCTGGGAATTGTAGAAGGTTGTGAGATTGTTTATAGTTGTTGAAACGTGATCTTATTTTTGGCAGAGTCGAGAAGCACGTTTGTATGTTAAACTTCTTTAGGATTCTACTCAGCTTTTTGGATAGTGTGCTGATATATGGCAAGACGATATGTCCTTTGGAGTCGTCCTGTGTCTCTATGTTGCTACGTTGATGGTGGGATAATTGGTTGTTAATACTTTTTAAAGAGTAGCCATTGTTTTTAAAGGTCCATTTAAGATGTTGTAGTTCTTTTTTTAGTTCTTCTTCATCTGACAGTACAGATCTTGCACGATTCGCAAGAGTTGATATAATACCCAACTTTTGCGCTGGATGGTGATGTGAGGACGCATGCAAATATCTGTCCGTGTGTGTTGGCTTTCTAAATATAGAGACTTTTATTGATTCAGGCGTCTTGGTGAGTTTAACATCTAGGAAACAGATGGAACTATTTTCTTCAATCTCCATGGTCAATTTTATATCCTGATGGAGGTTGTTTAAGTGGTTGAGAAACCTGTGAAGATTCTCAATAGCATGCTCCCATATGAGGAATATATCATCCACATATGTAAGCCAAATTCTTGGTTTTAAACTAAAAGAGGAGATTGCCTTTTGTTCAAAATTCTCGAAAAAAATGTTGGCTAATACAGGAGAGAGGGGGGCTTCCCATAGCTAATCCTTTGACCTGTTTATATAGTTTACCTTCGAATTCAAAATAGTCAGAGTTTACACAGTGAGATAGCAGAGAGAACATTTTATTTGAAATCTTGTTCTTTAAAATATGGAGAACGTCCTGTGTTGGAATGTTGGTAAAGAGTTCTACCACGTCAAAGCTCACCATGATGTCAGAAGATTTTAGTTTTAAGTCCTTTATTTTAGAGACAAAATCTGTTGAGTGTTTAATATAAGAAGAAGATTTTTCCGCATAAGCTTTTAACGATGACGCCAGATATTTGGATAACCAGTATGTGGGTGAGTCAATGCTGTCTACTATAGGTCTCAGTGGATAGTTTTCTTTGTGTACCTTAGGGAGACCATATAACCTTGGAATGAGTGGGTGTAAAGAACGGATGGAAAGCCGTGTATTTCTTGGGATTTCTGTGGTCTTTTGTAGGAGATTATTGGTTCTATTCTGTATTTCTCTTGTTGGATCCCTTTCAATTTCCGAATAACTATCTGACTCTAACAGTGTTAAGATTTTTTCTCGGTAGTAGTAAGCCTTGTTTTTTGATGTTCATGGGAATTTGATTTATGGTCTGAATGTTGTTAGGCTATAGGGGATGTTAATTGCATTACCTAAATTTAAAACGAACGCCTCTGAGATCTTCTGTAGGTGCAGTTTCAGGAAGACCGTTAATGACAAGATCTTCTTCATATTGATGCTGATTTAAAAGTTCATATTGTAGTTTTAGGGAATTAAGTTCTTGAAGGATTACGGAGGTCACTTGCATCAAATTCTATCCCCTTTCAGTTAATAGGTTAACACTAATTTCGATGTCTTTTACTTTGCAATACTTCTTCCACTGCTAAATTATTATATTTAATAAATCCTCATATTTGTTGAATTGTTTTGTTATTTGTTCTATACTAAAGAGTTCTTGAAGAAGATCTTCTAAGTTGGATTTTATAGTCTCTAAACTGTTTTCTAGTAGTATAAAGCTACTTACTTTAAAACTATAAAAACGGGAGCAGTGTGTAGCCTTTCGTATTCCTATACAGTGTCCTGTGTGATAATAATAATATTATTAGTATATATATATATATATATATATATATATATTATAATGTTTAGTAATTTTATATTATTAAACATTCTTTTACTTACGTATTTCACATAATTCATGAAAATGGGGATACATAACGGTTCTTGGCACACATCCATATTTTGCTAGAGATATGTTCATCTTGCATTCCTGAACACACATCTTTAAGAAAACATTTCAGTAATTTGAGTTAAGCAGAATCTCAAGGAAAAGTAGAAAAAAACAATCTTACTTTTGATAAATATTATCTCGTATATTATTATTATTATTACTATCATTATTGTATGCCTCATGAAAGTGAAAGACTCTTACCTGGAGATTTATCATACACAACACAACTAATCAACAACAGTATACATAATCCATCATCGAGTTACCCTCATCTATTATACGGTTTAATCCATTACTCTATCCTGCGATATTTAATTCTTTTTTTTATCTCCTAAGTACAAGTATTCTGTGGCCGATTAGCTATAATAGAATGGAAAACCTTTCTACTTACATATGATATCGACTAATTCCATTTCAATTGAAAACTTTCATAGAAAGATACTTCTGTTCGTGAGCTTTTAACAGTCTTAACTTGAGCAAGCGAAGCACTGAATTGTAAACAATTAATTCTCTCAATAAATTATTTATTTTTATTCCATTTTGAAATAATGGAATGAAACAAAAACGTAGTTTTTGTTTCAGAAAAGTCAATGCGAATTCTTGCAGCAGCTATGGAAATTTGAGCAGGATATAATAATAAAGGAAATATCAATATGACAACAAAGAGGAAAAAAATGATAATATATAAAGTAAACATAGTTAGAATAAATACAGGATCTGCATCTTCAATAGTTTGTTTTTCTCCTCTCTGTATGTGTTTGCAATACTTCAATGTTAACAATTTGTCCATCGTTGTTTTTTATTTAACAGTCGTCTTTTTTACTAAATTTTCCTTTTTTTGGATTTAGTTTACAATTTCGTTTTTAATGTATTATATTAAAACATTTGTTTCATTCGGATCTATTTTTATCCATTGTTGTAATTTGTTGTAAATTTTTATTCATTGTTGAAAATATTGTTGTAATCAACAATATTTTCTCATAAATCCTTTCCAATTTTTGTTGCATACCAAATTGTATTTTATTAGCTATTTTCGTAACGTTTTCATTACGCATTTTGTTTGTATTTTTAATACTTATATTCGTTTTTCACATGCATAAATTAATACTGGTCGGATTACTTATTTTCAAATTCATTTGAGAGCCTTTTGTTAGATTTTTATTAAAGATTCAAAAATATAGATTTATTTTTTATCTATTTTATATATATATATATAATAAATAAATAAATATATATATATATATAAATATATAAATGTAATATATATATATAAATATATAAATGTAATATATATATATATATATATATATATATATATATATATATATATATATATATATATATATATATATATATATATATATATATATATATATATATATATATATAATATATATAATATATATAATTATATATATATAATATATATAATAATAATAATAAGAAATATAGATTTGTTTTGAAATGCAAATGGTGCAGTATTTTTGCAGAGAACAAAGATAATCTGTAAAAGCAGTTATTGTATTTAAACATGGAACAAATTTAACACGGAAATTTCATTAGAGAATTTTATCCTTTGATGGTACATTTTCTGATTCCAGTGCTTTCAGAATACTTTGTAATCTATTATTCTATCGGAAGCCTTTTCTAATCATTGAATGACATAAATATTGATTTGTTATATTCTATTGTTGTTGTTTTTCCCAATTATTTCTTAACAACAAATACCGCATCGGTATACGAGATCTCCTACTTTTCGTAATCCTTGTTATTAATCATTGTAATTTAATATGAGTCATTTTCTTCTTTGGTAATATTTTCGATATTTTTTCTCTACATATATTCAATTTATTATTGGACATCTGTCACCAAAAAGTTCCTTCTTCCTCATCCAAATACTCAAGATTGAGAACTCCTTATACTAACAAATACAAAATACATCATAAAACATAAATATTCTGTCTTCTCCTTCTATGCTGTTGTCATCAAATGCAAATCGTCTTCTAACGTTTTGACAGAAGTTTCTTGTACGCAAATTATATAATATGAGATTTCGATCAGGCTATATCTGTGAGGCAAACTATATTCAGTAGAATTCTAAATGAATCAACATGCACTACGTCAATTTTAATGGCATCTTACTTTATTGTCAATGGGTCCTTTTCCTCCACGCGCATTTCTTTCTTCGATGTAATCCTTGCAGTTTGATTTATATGGAGCCTTTAGAAACCTCGTTTCCACCTAAATAAATATTATGAAAGTTAGCTAAGTGCCCATTGATAAATATTCTTACTTATTCAACTCATGTTAACAGATGATGACACATGAAATAAAAAAGTTTTAATTTATGGAACATGAAATTATAAAAGTGATCTGATGCTTTCATTCTCATGAACAGATGGATAAAGAAAAAAATTACTGTAATAATAAATTGTAATAATTTCTTATAGTAATATTGGAATGATATAATTTTATTGTATATATATAGCAACTGCCAGAACAAATAATGCTGGAAAGCCTATAACCGAGATCATTTCAAAAAATTCATTTTTCTGTTGATGTATACCTAAGATATATGGGTAGGCCAAAGGGGTGATAATCCGGAACCTTGCTACAGAGATATGGAATTATGGACAGCAAAAGATTAAAATAAACAGCAATTTATCTGTGGTAATATTTTGTAACCATTCACGGGACTTAGCAAAAAAGGATTTTTTTTTCTCCAATAAAAGAATCTGTATATTCAAGAGAGCGGTAAAGAGTAGCAGCAACATCAGTAGCAACAACAACAATAAAATCCTCCCATTATTATATAAAAACTCCTTCTATAACCAAACTCATCTAGTTGTCAGTTGGACTAGTGGTTAGATGATTAGCTCTCCAACTAACAGTCGAATTTTATCGCTCTGCATGAGACTACAACCCAACTTATTTGAGGGTTGAAATAGCTTTAAAAAAATTGGCACTAGAACATTCTAAAAATCCAAAATATAGCTGACCCACAATATTAATTTAATGTAGGTGTTTATAAAAATAATTTGAGATGGTAGTCACATAACAAGTCCCCCCTGCTAGCCTAGTGGCTGTGTGCTTCGCAACCATATGCCTGGGGAAGGAGTGTCTTAGGTTCGATTCCCGTCGGAGACGTGAGGAGCTGAAGGATTTTCCTCAGCCACAGCTAAGTTAGCTGATCTTGGGCGTGGACAGTAGGGTTTTACCCCAGTTTATCCTGGGGTTTTTCATCCAGCAAAGGAGGCAGACCGGCCTTGAGAACTCAACATTACGAACATAGGATACACCGGCACGTAGGGCTGACCACCTTATCCAGTGAACGGTTTGAGGTCCGATGATTAATAAACCCTCGACACCGCAAGATAAAAGAGGGAAGAGGAAGATGAGATGAGATGAGTCACATAACAAAATTAAATAAATAGAAACGTGTTGAAAACGGCTTCTTAATAAATGGGTTAAGGATATATGTAGGGTCAATGTTTTGGAAGAGTAGCAAAATGTGAATATTTTATTATAAAAAACGTCTTCTATATACTTCAATATCAAAACCTTTGGTTGCATTTAATAAGCTGTTAAAGACGGACTTAGATTGGTTTAGTGATTTGTGGAAAAGGCCCAGTCAAGTAGCTAAAATGCAACCAATCAAGGGACAGGGGGAATCTTTGGTGATGCGTCATCTAATATAATTACAAATCATTACCTAGAGAGAACCTACAATATATGGGTAGGCCATATATTTGATAGAAAAAAGAAAATGACATCATAAATGCTTACCAAATATAAGTAGATATTAGTGAGAGTACGCAAAGGATAGAAATCACCTTCAATTGTTGTTAGGCCGTACTGAGAATGAACTATAACGTCCACTCCAGGCGTGTCTGATAGAGGACTGAAATTATCAGCATATGTTTCGAATTCCAGGGAAATAACTGCAAGAAGAAGAGCAAAGAACTGATGTGGTTTAATAAACACATAACATCCTAATATAGGAAAAATACCTTTATTATTAAATGAGAATGACAGTTAGGTAAACTAGCCAGAACGTACCATATATTTTATTTTGTTTTATTTTCTTCTTCCTTTACTTTTAATAAATATCACGAAAAATATAGAAATACCAGTTAGTCTGCAAAAATACTCAATATTGAGAACTACTTATACTATCAAATACAAAATACCATCATAAATACAGATTTCCACAAAGTCATGCTGTAATTTTAAATGCAAATACTTTAACACTAAATTGTTCGCACATATCAAACAGAATTGTATATTTTTCACTTATCATACAGATTTGTGCTCATGCGTGCTATTCTAATCCGTAGGTGCCAACATAATACTTAGTGTGTAATTTTATGATTCTAGTGCAATGAGAATTGAGACAATCCGTAACTTGATGGTAAGCCTAACCAGCAATAGTATAATGAACTTAATCATCTGGCAAAGTTGACAATGATTTGAGCACATAACATGAAAAGAGTGTAGTGTTGTATAGCTAACCTTTGGCTCTTCATATAATTAGTGATCTGGAAATATTGGAGACTAGATGGCAGCTGTCTAAATGTAGGTTGTATATACCGTCGAGTTGTACACGAATATTACAATGAAATTGTTCGTCTAAATCTCAAATAGAAACACTTCAGAATATAAATTGTCAGTCACAGTGCGCTGTAAATATTTTGTGTAAGTTAAGTTTCAACGGTGTTGTTTTGCGGATTTAATAAAAGAAACTGTCAAAACTCCCACTTGTCATATTACAGGTCGATATGTGATACGCACATAAGTATGGTAGCGACCAATTAATATACAAACACGTGACTTGTTACAGGGCAATTGCACCTTACCCATGAGAGCGTCCGTTGATATGTCATTAAAGTAGAATGAGATGTGTCTACGACGAATATAATATGACTATGAATCGTATAAAGATCCGAATTTCTGAATTCTATCCGTCGCTTCACAATATCATAACTGTTATTCATCGTGCATCATGTTATTAACTTAAAAGCAATCTTAGATATTCACAAACAGAGATAAACAAGATTTAGCGAATTCACTTACAGAAACTTTTCGATATCGTCTGTAGTTTCTCCCCATTTTGCAAAGAAAACATAGTATAGCAGTTTCGAGGAACTTTATAAGATGGTGATATTGCTGGAACATACTCCAATTTTTCGGATCCCGTGTAACTAAAGAAATCAAATTTCATACCAATTGGCTTATTAGTCAGCATATAAATGAACGAATTCATCCAATAATTTATCCAGGATTTATTTAATATTGTTACTAGGAAATGTATGGAAATACTAGAAGATACATGGAAAAGGAGAGAATGCAGATTTTACTTTATTTTATTTACTTTGATAAAAACAAATGTAGCATCGTTTAGGAATTCCCGAATCTTTCATACTGTTAATTACAAAGTGCACAATGCGTAATATTGCGGTCTTGCATTATTTTGTTATAAAATATTGATCACTTCTTCGAAAGGACTGTGTATTTTCAGGGAACCGTAACTGATGGGATACATGAAAAAATTACATCATAAAATGAAGATATTTTTGAAGAGGTGTACTTTCATATCGATTATTCTACCAAAGAAGTGGACTAAGTTTAGCAGAGAACTTATTATTATTATTATTATTATTATTATTATTATTATTATTATTATTATTATTATTATTTTGTGCAAAAGTTAGGTACGCATTACACTCGTTTTGGTGATTGATTTCATTCGTATTTTTTACTGCTACTATCAGATCGAACCGATTATTTAAGTTTATTTAAGATCATTAATTATTTAATAGTATATTTGACAAAATCATATCGCAATTATTTAAATTGCTAATTGCTTTGATGGACAGTATTTAATGAATGGTAGCATTGTATATTTTTTACAGTACTATGAGTAATTTTCACAGGTATAAATAACGCTAAAGCCTTTTCTTTTGTCTTAGCACAAACAGCTTATTTTTATCGTTTGTGAAATATAAATTTTGTTTTCACACTTGAAGCGTTTCTCAAACGTTTGTTTCTATGATGGATCATCATAACGAATACTGAGATTACTGAAGTTTTAGCAATAATTCTAAATACTGAATTTCATTCATTACTACTATTTCGTTTTCTATGTTTTTATTATTTACAGAGACTCTTCACTTTCTATATAAAAGCACTTCAGTTTCATTTCTTCACCACTTTTAGGTTCGAAACCTGGAATGTAAACTTGCGTTTCAAATGAATTGTGATAAATCAATACATTTCATGCAAATAGAGAAAGGAACAGAATTTCTAGAATTTATATTAACAATATTTATAATAAAATTCAGCATATTCTTACTTGCAGCTCTTTCTGAGACCATCACGTGTTATATAGCATATGGGTAATCTAGTAAGCACATCACCATTTTCTTTCCATTCTTCTCGTGTGATATTTCCAAGATGCAACATATGAGCCACCTGGAAAATATAAACGGAACTACAACCTTTCCAGATGTATTAATAATTTTGTAACTGCTGATATATTTAGAAGTAAACTAAAGTATACGAGATAATATCATTAGTCATTTAAAAACAATATTTTAGTAAAGCTCTTTATAAGAGAGTGCAAGGAGCTAAACTATAGTAAGAACTGCTAGAGATGGATGCAACTAGGTTCACTGAAGTTGGAATTTCAGACTTTAAGTTGGAGTTGGAGTTAAGAATTTAAGAAGTACATTACTAAGAAATGTTCTCCAATATCAAATAACTTAGGAATAGCATGCGATGAAATAGTCGTAAAGTAGTCGTAATGATCGGAGAACTAATTCTTTATTTATTTTGGTCACGTTTAGCGTATAAATGCAAAACTGGGGACAAATAATTCTTCAAAGGCAGTTTTGGTAAAGTGTTAAGTCTTTGGTAAAGTTGCTCAAGGTAAAGCGATGTATATTAAAATATCGCAGGATCTGCCTTACGAAGATCGTAGGTGACAGATCGCATCCACCAAGGTGTTTTCCTGGCTTGAAATCAGAGCACATCTAGAATGAGAAGTCTATAAATTTTTCAGACGGTGGGCAGTAGAAACCATCAATACTTCTTACAAGAAGAACTCCATTTCATTGCACGGTTGTAAAGTAGATTCTTTTATCAAGATAGAGAACATGGTCAATGTACTGCAATGTAAAGAAGAACGGAAAATTACTGCTTTATAATAAAAAAAAAGATAGAAAGAGACAAAAATGGAAAATCGATAAGAAGAATTGTATCCGGTAAGAGAGGTAGCATGCCTTTTCCTTCACTATTAAGATACCCTTTCATTAGAATTGCAACTTAGAATTTAAGAACATCTAAGACAGAAATCTTCAAAATCTGAAAAGTCAGTAAGAAGGCCAAATGTTGACGTTATAGGGATATCTGAAATATAATGTGAAGCAAACGGAGATTGTGGACTTTAATAGAAGAAAACAGAAGAAATGAGACAGCTATTATGCTTAATACCTAAAGAAGCAATGGAATAGTATAGATGTTCCATATTAGTCATCACTGAATGATCATGGTTAAAATAGCTAGAGAACCAGTATTCACTGTTATATTACAAATCTATATGCCAAAATCCGACACAAAACAGGAAGAAGCCGACAGAATATAGGAGATAATGTATGGTTTGATAGACTAGGTGAAGCAGAATGAGAAATTGATATCTAATAGTTTGAGGAGAATACAAAATAGATGTAATGCCAGGAGATACCAGGGTATTTAAGAAAATATAATATTGACTACATACTAGCTAAAGTAGAGATTTCGAAGTCAAGTTGAATCTTGTACAGCTTACCCAGAAGAATGTTGACAACATCAAAATCTAGTCACAACGAAGTGTAATCACTGATGCAAGCAGCGAACTAAAACGTCAAAAATAAAGTTTACTATGAATAAACTAAAAAATACAATTTATAGTAAGCAATTTAAATATTTTTGAAAATGAACAAATGAAACAATACAGAAACATAATAAACAAATTGCTAGAAATGGTCAGGGAGTATGGATGCAAAAGGCTCAAGGAAATGTGGATGCACGAAAGATGAAACTAAAAATGTCATAAAAAGAAAGGAAAAAATATATTTTACATGCATATTAACAAGAAAATAGAATACGGTTGAAAAACAGAAGTACTTGATCAAAGAAGTTCCTGACTTGGCAGATTCAAGAGATAGAGAAAAGAGATGAAGACATTTGAAGGAGTTATACGACGAACATGATTTACATATGAATATAATAGCATAAAGGATTCACTAGAACAGTGTTTCTCAAATGATGTGCTGCTACAGAGCCGGAGGTGTGCCCATAATTTTGATGTTAAAAATATTTTCATCCAAATTAAAACACACTACATACATTTTCGAATATCTCAAAAGACAGAAAGGTGCAGAATATCTTAATGTCTTACATTTGGGGATAGTTCCATCATAGTGTTGTCCCCTTCCATGCATAATTCTCTGTGCTTTACACAAAAATTTGGATTTATAATCCTGAAACAAATATCAAAATCAATCACTTGGTAAGTAGTAACATGAGCTTGCTACATTTTAATTGACATTTGGTAGATGCGTTTGTTTTAAGTACAGTTGAAGCCAAATATTTACACATATTATATTTTTAAATATGATTATAATTATTTTGAAATAAACTATAACTGCGTCTGATATCTACTCTGATATCTTCCGACATGCAAAAATATTCTGCAGACTCCACAATATTTCATTGGTGTAAGGCATGCTGCTAAATGAACTTAAAGAATCTACAATTTTGACAATTCCCTTTGATTAAAAAGGTTCAATAATGATTTTCTATAATTACAGTTATAATAAAATGTAGATCATAATTTTTGAAATATAATATTTCATTGCACACAATGAAATATTATATTTCTTACTACTAGGCTTCATTTTATTAATTATTATTTAACTTATTTATTAAAACAAAGGTGATTTGTCTTCACAAAAATGAAACATATCAGAAGTTACACAAAGGACTTGATAAATTTTATATAAAGTGAAAAAATATTTCAGAATAAAATTGCCAATTGTAAACGAATGAAATGCTACCTGAGACAAGAAAGAACAAGGAAAATGTGGATTATTGCAAACATATTCAACTTGCAATAAACGCAATACAAATAAAGAATAAATTTAAGAAGATTTATAAATTAATATGACAAAAAAAACAAAAGTTCCATCTTAGTTTTGTATTGAAATGAATTCTCATAACTGCCCATGTGTAAAATAAAATAAAATAAAGGTGGACGTTTCTATTTCTGTTGTTATATTTATAGAAATATACGTTGGGAGATTGAATAGAATTAATTTTCCCTTCTGTGAATTCACGTGATTCAAGAATGAGGATAGAGCTTAGGGAAAGGAGGTTGAAATTTATCTACTGCCTGCTATTTTCCAAGTCCTGTGTGGGTGTGGGAGATGAGTGGAATCATTTTAATATTCCTTGTTTTCAGAATTTTCCGTTCATAAGGTACGGTTTTTATTTTTTTAATAATAAAATAGAATCCTTCTTTCCTCTTTCCTGACAGATTTATTCTTTCTACTTAATGTCCCACATGAACTGTTCTTCTTACCGTGCCACAGGACAGGTTGTATTATAGAACATCTGCATTTGTATTTCATGTAACATGTTAAATTAAATGTTTCTCTTTACCTTATAATTTTTTTCCAAAATTCATAAATGATGTAGAGCTTTTGATATTGTACCATCTTATATTTTACACAGAAACCTAGATCTATGCATAGTAATACTTTTCTAAAAGTGTTCTCTGCTTATAGCAAGTTTCTTTCTTTTTTTTAATATATTTTGCATCAGAAATTCAGAAATGCTAACAGCTCTGTAATTCTTAGGATCTTCTTTATTACCTTTTTATAAATAAGATAATTCTTGCTCTTTTCCACTTCTTATGGGTTTTCTGAATAAACATGACTTGATTTAAAAACAATAGCATCTCTTATACTTGCATAAGTGAAGCTCAGAATTATATAATACTAAGCTTCGGTAATATTTTCATGGTGAATCTCCCTTTAGTGTTTTTTTTTTTCAAATTAAATGGTAATTGATTACATTTAATGAATCTTACCCAATGAATCTAACCTAACTTAACCTGACCTAATCTCAACTCCCAATTAATAACACTAACCTAGTTCCATTAGGAACTGGGTCAATCTTATTTTAATAATTTTAATATTTTAATATAATCATCTTTTCTGATATAATCCTTCTTAACCCGATGCAGATAAGAACTTAACATGGTAAGGCGAGAAAGTAAAATGTTTCGTTATTACATGACTGCTATAGAAAATATATGAAAACAATGCACAAAAAGCTTGCCCAATGAGTCAGAGGTTTTCAAAATCGAAGTAGTATAAAATTACCATTTACCGATATCTAAGACAATCGATTCACTCAAAGAAAGTTCATAAACACTCAAAAACAAAAACATCAAGAAAGTATGCTGGTAAATAGACTGGTAAAATACACGAAAATCGTAGCGTATGCTTTATTTCAGAAATTATAGCAAACTTAAACATTGGTGGATTAAGAAATCGAAATTCAATAATTTGAAAATGTCCCCCTTCCTTTTTCTTTTCACTTCTTTCTTGTAAATCAAGACAAAAGCATATAGTAATTTAGAATAACATCTGGAAAAGTTTTATTTAAAAGTGTTTGACATTACACGTCGTTGATGAACTTGGAATTTTATGATAAGAAGTATTATCTTACGGCTTCTTGATGCAGAAGGTAATCGCTGGAATTGGCACCTCGTCGACTCTGATATCGATCACGTCCATATAGGATGGATAAGTGAAATATTGCATTAAGAACTTGATGGACTGGTAGCTGAAACCAACTAAGCAAAGTAGAAAGACCAATACTGTAAACGATTTGATGTTGAGCTTATTTCTACAAGAGAAAAAAAAATGTTAAAGTTATGTGATTCCCGTCATAGCTAAATCTAAATTTTTATGTACATAGCTAAATGTATATAAAAATAAATACATATTTAATTGTTTTACACATTGTCAAGATAGTTAATGATTGAAGTTAACAAGTAAGGAAATTATTACAATAAAGCATGAAAATTAAGCATGACTTCTACATGAGAATTGAACCTGGCATTTTAGGCTGGGATTTTTTGTCCAGTTTGCTATTTGAATGGGTATAAATTAAGTAAGCATATTACAAGATTTCAGATTTCAATCGTGATTTCGAAATATTTTTTGAAATTATGGGCAAAGAATTCTACTAGTGGGAAAATTTTGCTTACTCAACAGAAATTATTTTTGCTGTTCGTGTTATGTTTCTCGGGTTCTGAGAATCTTCAAAGGAATAATTTTAAGACATTAACAAAACAACATGTTTGAAAAATCACTTACCTTTTGACAATTGGCTTATCTGAAACAGCCCGGACCATCTTCCAGTCTGACAAGCACGTTAAATTATTGAAAATATCTAAAAGAAAAGTTTACTTTCATAATTATAGTTTCGTACAATGATAGCGCATAGAAGCACGTGATTGCATTTATTGTCATAACAACTGTAATTGAGACTACAAAACAGATCAAATGGCACTTGGTTGACACATTAAGTGAGCACCCATGTAACAGGAGTTGAGCGGTAGTCAGTTTCGCCGATTGATGATAATCTAGGGATTGAACTTTTACTAATTAATCGCTGACCATGACACAAAAGTGTACGAAATATCTGCTATTATATAAAGGATACTTAGATTACTAGTAAATATTTAATACGTTATTCCATCCTTAAAATGCATAGAAATTGAACTTGTGAAACTTTTCAAAAAGAGATTTCACAAATGCAAAAGTTATTAAATATTAAACTGCACTTTCGATATTATTCGCAATCAAACGTTTTGAATGTTTTAGATGATGTTTTATAGCATGAATTCTAAATCACGATTACTTCAATTGGAAGGAATTGGTCTCGCTGAATTAATAAAATGCATTTAATGAACTCTCGTCTTAAGAGCAAAATAAAATGCTTTAAGAAGAATATAATAATGTATAATTATATTTTAATATGAATATTATTCTAATAAGTTCTTCACAGTAATTCACAGAAAATTTTAGCTAAATCTTTTAACATCTCTAATTGAACTTTTCAAAATAATTTATTGATAAAACACCAAAAATATATTCATCTGATGACGATTTTCTGAATGAAACTTCCAGTTTATACATCTTCCCCCCCCTCCCGAAAAAAAAAAACAGTTAAAGATAGTTTTTGGTACTTGTGTGCAGTCTGTTTTACAAACAAGACTGCAAAAGACGAACGCGTAAAGACCATCAACTTAAAAATGTACTCGAAATGTTATCAAATACTTCCGTTTTTTTTCTCTGAATATTTAGCATCACTCTTTTTGTTTTCCGTTAATTTGGAAAACAAATTAACCAAACTTTAAGGATCAGTGATGTGCAAATATTCCTGAAAAAGCCACAGAACTCGATGTTATACAACTGAAATATCAGAAGACGACCTAAGCAGGTTACCTGAAATAGAGCGAAGGACTATTTACGATATGGAAGGTGGTAATAGTGATTAGTTTTCTTTTTTACAAAACTTGATTATATATCTACCCTATAAATGATAAGCCTTTTTATGTCACGTTTTTTGAAACGTTTTGAAACTCAGGGGCTACCCTGAGTGTCGCGTTTTCAAAATTCGAGTCATCAGAATTCAAAGAGGACCAGCCTACCAGTCCGGAACTCGAGGGATTGGGCACTTAGGCGCCAGGGAGGGTGGAACCCCCTTTTCGAGTCTTCAGTATTCGAGTCATCAGAATTCAAGGAGAACCGGCCTACCAGTCCGGAAGTCGGGGAGTTGTGCGCCTTAGGCGCCAGTGGGGAAAGAGCCCCCCTTTTGAAGACTCGACACTCAGGGGCTACCCTGAGTATTGAGTCTTCAAAATTCGAGTCATCAGAATTCAAGGAGAACCGGCCTACCAGTCAGGAACACGGGGGGGCGCCAAATATATACTCCTCCAGTACACACACACACACGCACAAACACACACACGTGTGTGTGACTCATATATTATGTATTAGTGCGTAGAAAACTACTAGTTTCAAGGAGAAAACTCGCTTCTTCTTTCGAATGACACAGCTTAACTCAGCTTCATTTGATTTTGTTTTCAAAATAACCTTCTAAGCATTTTTGTCGCATCCTGTATAAACCCAGTTCTTTCCACCTAAACACCATTATCAATGCTGTTCAAAGAAATCAGTTGGAATGTGAATGTTTCTATGAGTATCATGAATCTAGTAAAAATATCCTTACAGGTGCAACAGCTGTTGCTTTACCAGACAATGGAAATGCAAGAGGACCATTACACCATGGAAATGGACAGGTATACGCAGTAATCTAACATACGACACCAAAAGATATTTGCAAGAATGTTACGTACATTATCTGCTACTCGATATAAAAATGATTACCAGGGGTCTACAGAATCTGCTATAGTTCAGATTAGTAGAACTATAGCAGATTGTTTGTGCCAAACACCAGTGATGTCAATAAGAACCGAACACGCGAATGCTGTATGGAACATAGTGATCTGTCCATAATTCAATTTGGTTCGTGGTATGGAGCGATGCTATCCACGTTTCTGATGATTGGTGAGTGCAAATATGAAGCACGTCAGGCAAATGCCTATGTCATGTGGTTCATTTTAACTGTGAAGCTTAGTGGCAGATGTGCAACTGGGCCACCATATAGACTCGAGCACTCTATATGGTCAACAGTTCTGAGTCTTCTTGAACCCATGTTGCCCAATTATTTGATCCATTTATGATCAAATCCAACTATGGAAAGAACATGAAAGTACTCTGGCGTCATTGATGCTAGAAATTACATTAAATTATTAGAAATCCCAGAAAAGCTTACCACACGAACGACTGTTAGCCGTTATCTCTAATCCATTTATTGAAACTACCCCAAGGAGTTTCAATGTATATTAATGCCGTGCTATCAGTGAATATTATCTTTTGCCAAAAGGTTTGTACTCACATAGATCATTAACATATGTCAAAATAACATAGGTCATAGCACTGTCTCTTCTAGGGCTTCGTATTTTATTATTTTTGTTTCGTTAGTCATTAGTAACTATTCTAATGCTATATCTAGGCAGTTTCAGAAGGAGTAGCTCCTGACGCACACAGTTTAATGGTTTAGATATATCAAGAAAAAAAGATTACAGTGTAAATTCATTTATTTATACCATTATAAACTATTTTATGGAACACGAAATGCCTTTCCCGTATTGAATTCTGATCTGAATCCGTAATTATATGAAATTTAGGTAGCTATTTAATCGATTTTTAAAACCAGGATTTCAATAACCTTTCAGAATGTAGATAATATGCGAGTAGCTATTGGTCTATAATTTTTTATTTAATTTCTGTTACCTACTTTAAGTAATGGACGAACAGAAGCCCAGTGTTCTATAAATTTCCCATGTTCAAAACATTTATTAATGATATATGTAAAGAACTTAAATTAATGTTTAATTATAATATGTAGTTTTTTTTAATATGTATATGATAATATCCCCATTATTATCATTTATTATTATCATTAATATCATTATTATCTTTATTAAGTGCATATAGAAATCAAATTCTTTATCTATGCAAGGTGACTCGCGTACTTTATGCTATCTGTGGGATCAGAATCACAAGTTGGGTAATAAAATGTTATCAGGGAACTCATGTTTTCTGCTTGGAATTATCAATTGTCGTTTAACCAACCTCCATGCTTTACTTTGATCGTTCATACAAGAGTATTTTACATACTTTGTTTTTTCATTTAAGCGTTTAGCGAAATTTTTTTAGTCATTTTTAAAAACTAAATTTTATGGATTCTTCCTGTGCTTATAATATAGTTTTGTTTTTGTCCTTATCATATTTTTAGTTCATCTATAATCCAGTGCATGTGAAGATCCTTTCGTTTTTCCAGTAATTCGTTTATGATATTGCGATTAGCTGTCTGCATGTTTAATCATATTAATAAATTCCTTAATAAGTGTATCCGTAAGTTTGATGTCATTTATGGGAAAAGAATCATTACAACTATGACATTTCAGTTTTAATTTCTTACTGTTGACATCAATCTAATATTCACAGAATTCATAAGAACAGTGTAGTGTGTCGCTTTTATGAATGTTATTACCTTTGCAAAATCCAATAGATTTTTCTTATTAGATTTTCATTGCCATATTCTGTGCTATTATCCAAGTTTAAATCATTTTAAGCTGCTAAATGTAGTATTTATCACAAATCATGAGCTACAATAACCATTTATGTAACAATGCAATATTTAGATTTAACGGAAACAGTAAGGGTTATTAATGTTCACGATAATTGCTGTTTCCCTGTTTTCTAATCCACTGACACTTTTATTCTGTCAAATCGTTGTGTTTCCAAAGTTAAAACAGACGATATTCGTAATAGATGACAGAGACAGAGAACTGAATGCACAGCCATAATTCTGTACGTAACAAGGACAATTCCTAGCAGCCATATTTCACAATATACGATTGTTCCTTTCTCTCTTTCTCATTACGTGCCACTATGTGCTGGTTTGATGATCGATAGTTGCAATAATATGGATGTGACTTGCAATCTATCCGTGTAATTGCTATAGGCAATCTTCTCTCTAAGCAGTGTGTGTGTGTGTGTGTGTGTGTGTGTGTGTGTGTGCTCGCCTGCCTAGTAACTGGTTCAAAAATGTTGGCTTTTAGAATTTCAATTTACAGTCTTTAATATTTTACCGCCCTATAAAAACAAATTATATGGAATATTATACTTGTCACTTATTTTATTTCTCTCCAATCCAATATTACTTTAACTCATTCCAATGTAATAACACTGTGATTAATTACTTTAGCCTGCGCCGTGTGGAAGAACTTACGCACTTCCTCAAGTTGTAGAAATATATTTGTTTAGAGTGTTTGCTGTCTAGAGGGTAGATACTCAAATTGCGACTGATATTTTTTATTCAGCTATGTGTATTTAAGCGAATTAATTCACTGCTCATAATTTTACAGATTAATGCTAGACTAAAAAGGTAATATTAAGGCGATAAATATTACATTAGCGATATTTAGATATAACAGGGATGACAGAGTTGCGTGCTTGTATTGTCCAGACGCTAAAGCGCTGGGAAAATTTCAAAACTTAAGGTCTAGGATGATGTTCCAAAGCTTTTTAAGTTCAATCTTCACTTGGAGTCATATTTGGATAGTATAGCAACATTGAGAAACAAAAACCCATCGTTTCGAGGATGACTTGTCACCAATTTTAGGCGTATCCAATTAAGTTTGCGGTCTTTCACTATTGCGGTCACAGGCAACAGCACACACACATTGAGCTTGAGATTAAAAACTTATGGCAACAACTTTTCATTCGTACATGCCCCGGCAGGAAGTATAGGGAATATTAGACAGAAGAAGACCATATTTTTATTAGTAGTAGTAACAGTATTATTATGTTTGCTTGTTCTGTATACAAGTACACCGTAAGAAAGCCATACGATCGGAAAGTATTTGTGGGATGTATATGCAGTTGAAATAAATACATTTGATTTACTCATAAACTGCTAATTTTCAACGAAACACTCAATGATCGGAAAAGTATTCTTTACTTAATTTATAACACGATTTATGCACGAGTATTATTTATGCTTCGTGACTGAACAAGATATTCAATTTAATGCTTTCTTAAGTAATCTAGACGATAAGCGATTTTCTTTATAGGTAGACATAATTCCTTGGCTTAAGTAATGCCTGGTATGACAAAAATCCTGAAGACTCTTAACTTTATTATGTCCAAGCTGGGATTTTAAGTCTTTTAGGAAACATACATCGGAATTAGGGTTAAAGAACTTTACTTTCAAGACACGTTCCCACGTATCGGAAATCATAAGGAGACATCTTGTGTTCATTCTTAATAACTTGGAGGAAGAAATCAAAATGGGGCTATATTAGCTGAGTATGTACAGGATTTCCAATAAATTCAAAGCAATGGGAAACAAGAAACTTTAACGAATATTTATTAGGTTGTAAAATCAACCGATTAACATTTTCGTTGTTATTTTGTTTTAACAAAGGAAATGGAGTACATTTGAAATTATTCAGCTCATTAAACGAACTATAAAATGGACGAGATAAACTGTATTAAACAGCTACAGTAGAATTTCGACTGTGTTTATTTATTTATTTCGAAAGTAGAACATTGGACATGATCTACTAAATATCTTGGTAACGTTTGAAAGTAGTGTCAGTTCAGGAGAGATTAAGTAAAAACAAAAAATCGATTGCCAGCAATTTGATAATGTGCTTTTGTTGTCTTGAAAATCGTTCATTCGAGTAATAGCTAAAGTTTAAAAGTTCTCGTTGTGTTGGGAAGGGCATTATGTTTTCTGCAGAACTTATATTTCAGCAATAAAATAGAGTACTGATGATCTTCAGTAATTGTTGAAGCTATTGTTGTTCGGATCTGTGGAGCTTTATGGTCTATCGCCACTAGGAATAGCTTGTTTACAACTATACAACTACTGTAGAAGAAAGCTTTCAAATTTCAGCCAATGTCCATTAATGAAATAACTTTTCTTTTAACTGGATTGTTGTTAATTCTGTAATCAGCTAGTAATTGAGTAACTTAACGCATTATTCCAAGTAGTAATTTCTCTTCTATTTCTTGCAATGACAAATGTACTTTGTACATTTGTAATTGATTCTAATGTAACACGTACAGTCTAGAAAGGTAATCCATATATAACGATAATGATATCTATATCACGATATCACAATAATTATTCGTTGTTACGATAATTAAATACGATAGGTATTTAATTAATTTTGCATAATGAATCTGGCTCAATTTTCTGTAGAATTTTATGATATTATAGTTTAGTAATTAGTGGTATTTTGAATTACCGTGTTTTACTGGAACTTAATAATATTCGTGCTTTTTATTTCTACAGGTGAAACATAAATGTTTCTTATATGCCTGAAAAGTACCAAGGAAGGGAAGTAAACTGAGCTAGATCGAATTCAGCTGAACTAGAATTACAGCTAAAGAACCTTCAGATATGAAACAAGTTCATCGTCTTTTAACTTTGCTCGTTCCTATGGCGGGTCGTATCAGAAGACGCACCGCACGAGATACGAAAACAGATAAGTTACCTTCATAAATTACCAACAGATAAATTACCTTAATTTCAAACGCCCGTATGAGCGTTCCTTGCTTACTATACTGGATTTTTATCCCAAGGTTTTCCACATGAGCCGGAAATGGGACGATATCCTCCTAACTATGATACAGAGATTAATAGGGGAAGTGAATCCAAATATTTTCACATGTATGATGAACAAACAGCTAACTAGCTATGTTTGAAATGAGCAGTTTTTTTGGGGGGGGGGGCAGGAGGTTTATCAAGTTGATTTTGCTGAAATTGTAAAACGGTTTGTTGAAACTTAAAGTTATTTACTTTATTTTTTCTTAACGTCCTAGACGGTATTCCGATATCGGCCTTTCCAACCCAAGAAAAAGACTGAGCCATGGAAAATGTATTAAGGGACAGAATGATTGGCCGAGTGGTTAGGTGACCATTCTCTCTACAATAGATTGCAGGTTCGAATCCCCCACTGGGTTTATGTGTGGGAATCTTTGTAAGTGGAGATGAATGTCACCGTTTTGTCTCAGAAGACTATCTTGCTTATTAAAGACCTGAAGTAGCTTGGAAATTTTCAATATTTCGTGTTTAAAGCATGGTGTTTGGATTATATAAAAAAATTGCAAATAATAAAAAAAGGAGCTTAGCCCATCTAATGCACTGTACATTGACAACCATCGAGGTGGAGTCACATAACGAATTAAACATGAATTGTTTCAATTAGGGTAGTTTAGGTGGCTTCATTCTTTACGCCTTTGTTTTATTTAAACCAGGATAACAATTAAGTTATTGAGGCGTGTTTGCTGCATCAGAATATGAATATGTGATTTTCTGCAAGATTTTCTATTTTACTGAAAAAAAATCACAAGTTACCAAAATTGCAAAAAAACAAACAAACAAAAGAAAACGTTTTCCTCAGGCCAGCCAACTAAAACTCATTTGAAACGAAAGTACTCATGGAATTCTTAACTCGATTTGATCTGATTGTTATTTATTATTTTCCGAAAAAAGACCAAGTGAAACTTAAGAGATTATTAATCGTATCATGAGTGCCAAAAAATAACGTTCATGCACATTATTTTAAAATTTTAATCGTACTGTTTCATGACTAAAGTTACAGGAACTATGTTAAAATTTATTTAATTATGATAATAGTCACATTTTCATTATGTCGAGTTGTTATTCTGCCAACTTAGACTCAAATAAGCGTATTTCTAATTCCCATTTCCTAATTATGGAGGTAGTCTCAAAGAGAACTTAATGTAATGCAGTAGTGAAGATCGTTCAATAGGAGTCAAATTGCACTTAGTGTGTGTGTGTGTGTGTGTGTGTGTGTGTGTGTGTGTGTGTGTGTGTGTGTGTGTGTGTGTGTGTGTGTGTGACGTGATTTGCAATCATCAAACGATATGGTCAGAAGAGTTGCCATAGAAACATCATATGAACATTATTGTTACTTCTGTCTATACAACCATGTGAATGTTTCATGCAGAATACCTAGTCAAAAGGAAAATTTTGTCTTAGAAACCATGTATTTTCAAAGAGTACTAAACCATAAAATGCTCTGAAAAATATTTACTGCGATGACTTTGATAATTACTGGATAAACAAGTACGTACTGAATTTGGTTTCTTTCGTTTTATTTCGTGATTTTTCGAAAGATAATTTTCGTAAGATACTAGTTTAGATTTATTGTCTATTTACTAATTTAATAAAGATAAATTTTTATAGATATTTTGTATAACAGTTTCATCCATGAAAGCTTGTAAACCTATCAGACATTTAGTATTATGAGTATTCTTTGGTTAAGACAATGCACAGATCACGAGATCGAACAAAGATATATTCGAAGCCACTTCAAGTCTTATATAATAGTGAAAATCAAGATGATAACAAAGAAAGGTTTTATACCGCTGTCCGACTATTGGATAACTGTATTATTCATGCTAATGTCTGTAGTTAAACAGAAAACTATTCTGATGCAGAAATGCTTTTCAATATTTCATAAATATATAACATCTTTAAATATCAAAGCTTTCTGAGCGATGGTTAAACAACTTAGATCTTCATCCCCAAAAGTAAGACATAAAATACGCAATCTGAATTCAGATAAATTATTTCTAAAGATGTGAAATCTCTCTTCCTGAATGTTCTCTGACCAGACGTTACCAAGCTTCTATTTTCGCTGTTTGATGTAATTTGTTTGGTTATGATGCCTAGTTTATCATTATGCATCCTAATTTATCAGTTTTCAGATCATTCGTTTTGTGACTTCATGAATGCCACCAGTCAGTGCCATTATCGTCATCTGTATTTAATTAGAGAGCCTGTAATGACAGTAGTATTTTCCAACAGCTCAGCAAGAATAACATTATCACTAGGTGTGGCTACATAAAACTAAACTGAACGAAATAAAGCCTAATTAAGATACATTAAAGAACCTTTTCAATTACCGCAGAATATCGATTATTATGTTACAGGTTTAAGCACATGCAACAAGGATTTGCTGAGGGACTTTTTTCTTGTGAAAATCTGTAACACATATAACACATACACCCATTGACTTAGTCAATTATTAATGCAAGTTTGTTTTTAACAAAATTAGTTTATAAGAATCCAGATTATTTACTATAAAAAACAATGGAGTCGCATACGTCAAGTGAAAATGAAATTACTTGAGAAGATATGCGTCATCACTTCCAATTAGTACCTGATTATTTCACATCTGGTTATTTATTCCGTGGTTATTGATGGGCTCTGGTTGTTGATGAGGTATTGATAGATACTCAGAAAAGTATAGAAAATACTCAATCTTAGAGTAATGAGCTGTTGCGATCACTCTTGCAATGTCTCCACTTAATAAATGGATTTAAATAAAATAGATTTAAATTTTCGTTTATCTTTTAATTCATTAAGATGAGATTAATTATACTTCCTTATTCCCAACTGAACTGTTTTTCAGATGAGATATGAAGGTCAAAGTGTTTTCAATCGTCGTGTTTTTGCTGTGTGCAGTTGGTTTTGCATACCAAGCTATCGTTTTCTTATTGCAATATCTCACCTATCCAGCTTACACTGACGTCGCCGAAGTCAGGATGGATTCGGTTCCAATTCCAGCGATTACATTTTGCAACAGGAATCCGTAAGAGAGTTGTATAATACTCATTTTATTAATATTTTTGTAAAGTTTTAAAACAAATAACATGTATATGTACAGACAGCATAATTTACGTTAGACGATTTCGGGTCGTGCACTGATTTCACGTGCAACACAAGAATCGATATCAAATGGAGGTTCTTATTAGAGAACTTAGAACTGTTTGGCTTTGCATTATTGTATTATTTATGAACTTCTTTTAATTTAAATGAGGATTTGCAACTCATAAATATTTCAGTTCCGTTTGATTAAAGCCGACCTTAGCAATAATTCCATTTTCAACTTACGTACATCTTTAGAGTTTGGAATGCTTTGATTCACAGCGGTTTGTACTTTCGTTTCTTTCAATCCTTATATTATATTCCGTAAATAAGTTCTATTAGCGCAACATAAATCATTATGGCATCATTGACCTGAACACATTCTAATCCACCACTTTGCATTTTATATTTTCAGAACTAAAAACCCAGATTTCTGCAAAACGTTTAACCAACTTTGCTTCAACTTTACTGAAAGCGGTCAGAATAAGACGGAATTAGACCCTGAGGTAAGACAAATATTACTATTTTCTATTTTCAGAAAGGCACGTTACTAACACAGCAAATTAAACTTATGGTTAGTGATTTCTTCCAAAGAAAAACCCACATTTGAAGATATAAAACGTTTTCTAAGGTTCATTGAAGGTTATTGCTGTTTACTGTTCTATCTAGCTTTCTAAATACCTTAAGGTTCTGATTATATGAAAGAAATATCTGAGAAGTAATAGCTGAACAATTGTCCTAGTTATACTGATCTGATCCTGTGGCTTCCTCTCTTAGAGACGGTTGCAGCTGATTACTAGGGAGATAATAGGGAGCTGTAAGGATTACAAGGTGGGTTCCTATTGACTTCTTTACAGTATTTGTTTTTTATGACTGTAGCCTGTATGTTCACGAGTCAGATTTGACTGGTGGCGGGATGAAAAACTCCAGATAAACTGGCTGAAAAAACCCTACTGTCCACGCCCAAGACCGGCTAACTTGGCTATGGCTGAGGAATATCCTTAAGCTCCTCACGTCGTCGACGGGAATCGAACCTAGGGCACTCCTTCCCCAGACATATGGTTGCGAAGCACAAAGCCATTAGGCTAACCGCGCGGACCTAATTATACTATTCGGCAAATAATAGAGTTAGTGGGGATTAAACTCAGATTTTACCAAGTGACCACGTTAGTCATACCAGACAGCATTTGGTATGCAAATACAAATGAATATGAGATCATGTCAATCATAATTTAAATTAGAATAAACCACGCCAGAGCTTTATTTATTTAGTTTATTTAACGTAGTAATATTTTATGTTGTATTCTTTCAATATATTCTACTAGATTTTAAGTGCCAGTGTATATAATTATTCAAACCAATCAATCAAATATTCAGTGTACGATTTTTTTTAAACCCATTATTCAAACATTTAGTGTACGAGATTAATTTATTACAAATAGATTAATCAAAATTCACTCTACCCTTAATCAAACCGATTAGTTAATTTTATGTATACTTTAAGGTTAAATTTCTTATAACACGTAATACAGAATATCATTTTGAACCACAGTTTTAGAATGAATACAAAGGAACAATACTCAGTGAATACCAACATAGCGTAAATAATTATTTATTAACTATTATATCAGGATGGATAATTTCACTAATAATTTTTTTTTAATTTTCTTCGAAAGACATAAATGATACAGCAGGGAAAGAATAGTGGTTTTTATTGATAATGTATTGTTTCCCAAGTTATCATTACTTCAGTGTAATCAATGACAGTTATTAGCTAGGAATTCTACTTGCTGAATGGTGTTTTTATATAATCGTTAATGACTGTCTCACGGCTCTCTTTTCAATATTAATTAATATGCCAATTATATTGTTCACTCTTGAGAAACTATTGCCTAGCTTGTTTAGTAAAATGCATAAATCGTACTTTTACTTCCTTATTTTTCATTTTCATATGTTTTTCTTTAAATCGTCATCTGTTATAATTATGTGTCAACAAAATACTATTAAATAATATAAAAATGTTTCTACATTAACAAGATATGCTATTTCAGAACGTCAAAATTATGCAAGGCGCTGGTTCCTTAAATATCACTCGAGAGGAATGGAAATACCACGGCCATGAAGCCATTGAACTGGAACAATGCAATGCCACATTTGATACTATAAAGGAACAATGCAAGTAAGTTACAGAAATTTTGTAATATTAAAATTATTTTATTAAAATAAATGAAAACTATAAACATTTCTGGCTCTCGATGGCGGGAGCGGCATATGAAAAAAAAAGAAAAAGAAAATAAAAAAAACTGAATATTTTATTATAGGAACAAAGTCTTCTTCTTCTTCTTCTTCATCTTCTTCCTGACATGGATTTCAGGAAGCTCATGCCATCTCTTTCTTGGTCTTCCGATTCTTCTTTTTTCACTTATTTTGTATCTGTATAATATGTCTGCTGTTCATTCGATTTAAATGTTTTAGCCACTTTTGTTAATACTGTCTTATGCAGTAATTAATTGGCTTTATTTTCAGGGATTGTAAGATTTCTTCATTTGTTTTTATGGTCCCACTTGGCATTTCCAACTGTTTTTCTGAGAAACTTCATTTCTGCTGTTTGAATTCGTTTTTCACCTTTCCTTTTAATGGTCCATGTTTCGCTTACGTATAGCAGAGTTGGTTTTGAAAAGATTGCATATAGTCTGATTCTAATATATATTTAAGCCATCCCGAAGTGTGTTTTTGTAATAGGGATGGCTTAAACATATTATTTATTATGCCATTTACTTTGACAAAGTTTGATATTTTGGTGTCTATGTCTTTTTCTTCTTCGTATGATAAATCACTTCCCAAGTATTTGAAAGTATTTACTTATTGTAATATTTTATCCATCACCATTTTATTTCTTATTGTTATTAGTTTTCTCCTTTGAATGCCATTATTTATGTTTTTTCTTTAGATATTGTCATATTATATTGTTTTGAGATATCATTTAATGATTTTAATGATCTTTGTAAGTCATCTGATGTAGCTAATACTATTTGATTATCTGCATATAGTAGTGTATCTATCTTCATTTGTGGGATAATTTGTATACTAAATGGGTTATACTCTTTCCATATTGTTATAATTTTATATATACATATACATATATTGAAAAGCAAAGCAGAGGTGAGAGGTTATATCCTTGTCCTACTACTATTGATATATCTTTCTATTCTGAAATATGTTCTAATTTAACCTATTTTATTTCCTGTATATATTTCTCGAATGGAACGAAAAGGTTGGTTTGGTATGTTTAAATTGGCTAATATTTTTTACAATTTTTGTCTACTAATTTTGTCAAAGACATTTTCGTAATCAATAAAGGCCACGTGGGTTCTTTTTGAAATTCTATTTTCTTTTCTATTAATAATTTTAAAGTAAAAATTGGATCTATGAAGGATCCAATTTGCGCTTAATTCCTAAGATTTCTATTGCCGTTTTGTGAGAATTTGTTCCAAAATTTCCCATTCAAACAGGAACAAAGTAATCTAATTTTTTGATCCAAGAAATATAGAAAACGATTGACCAATTATCAATTACAAAAACTTAAGTGTTTAATTAAAAAGGATAAAATATCCATAAAATATGAACATTTCTTTTCCTATTTTTCTTCAGTGTGTACACTTACTATCACCACACTTCATTTAAATATCTGCATTATGGTTAAAATCGTCGGATCGACCATAACGTCAGATTAACGAAAGAGTTAAAGGTATTTTATATAAATTTAACTCTTTGGTTTCCAATAACATAGCATTTAACTAAGAATACATTTTTTCCTGCATCAGTAAAGTTACAATCCAGGTTTCGTTTTAACCCTACTTTCTGAGTGGTTGTTCATAAGAACTGGAGGGATTAGCAATCGATATCTAGTAATAATACTACTTAAATAGATCGCATCAAGAATTTCATATGATAATTACAAAAACTGTACAAAATTTTAAAACAATAGTTACAAAAATTACATAAAGGATTTAAAGTGATAATTATAAAACATAATTGTAATATTTGACACAGATATCTCGTTTACTGACTGAGGGTGCATCTCGCGCGTTGAATATTCTTCCATATTCTCTTTTGTAATGATAGTGTGATATTCTTAATGACTCCAATGTTAAAAATGGGGAAATATTGTTCATTAGACAAAATATTAGACTTCTTATATAACTGTACACTATATTATATATACACATCAGTGTATATAGACTATACACGAGCATGCAAAATATGCAAAAGCTAAGAACGAACTACATTTTTGCTTGTATTTGAAAATATTTTCATGACTACAGCCAAATGTAGACATAGATTTATTGCCAGCATACTAACAAATTATATTACACAATAATGTGTTATAAATGTCGTACATTTCCTATAAAGTTTATAAATTAAATTTCAATACGTTTTTGGCAAAAATTACAACTTTCCCAAGGACATAGTTAAGGAATTAATGTACAGTGTTTACAGAAAAAAATGCGGAGAGACATATCGGTATGGAATATGTCCATCCAGAACTGCGATGAAGCTCTCACAACGTCGTACCATGCTTAGCATTAAGTGTTTTAAGAATATTTGAAACAAACTGACCCATTCCTCCTTCAGAGCAAAGATATGGGTGTTTGTTTGTTTTCTAGAGGGGAATTTCGAGCAGTAATGCGCCTCCCTATTGGGCCGAAACGTGTTCTATGGGACTGAGATCTATGGAGCGTGCTGGCTACTCGATTCTATTAACATCCTTGGTCTCCAGAAGTATCTCCACTACTGGTGTATGATGTGATGCCATTGTCATCCATAAAAATGAATTCTTCGCTTGAAACATCACGGAATAATCGAACATGAACGTCGCAATATTGTTTATCATAGTAATGGTCATAGTCCTTTTTTCCTGCAATTGTAGCTCAGTGCCTTCATTAAGCATAATGCCTCTCCACACCATGACCCAAGCACCGCCGTATCTATTCCTTTCAGGAATATTCTCGTGATGGTAAACAGTACCACTTTCACACCTAATCAAGTCACCTAAAATCGGAGGAAAGACTAAAACGCCTCTCATCTGTAAAGAGTATTTTAGCCCATTGTTGTCTTGTCCAATTTTTATGGATACACCATTACCGAAAACGTGCTCTACGATGATCTATGGATAAAGGGACTCAGATTATAAAGGTTTCGGGCGTATAGACCTACCTGCCGCAGACATCCAACCATAGTTTTTCGAGATATTCGCGTACTTATACTTGAATGGATTGAGTCCACTGGCAAGCTGACCTGCTGTGGTGAGTCGATAACATTTTGCTGTTATAACGAAACATCTGTCTTCATGCTCCGTTGTAGAATGAGGACGACCTCTCAGCAAACGCCTGGCACATATTACGTTGGTTTATAACGCTGCTCAGAGCCTGGATACAACGCTATCTGAAATTGCAAACCCTCTGGAAATATCGGTAATTCTGCGGCCTACTTTAAGCTTTCCAGTAATTATTCCCTTCGTGAAATCATCTTTGAGAAATTACAGATATCCAAATTTACAACTTTATTCTTTCCCGAAAAGAACTTCCTTCAAACTCAATTCGCTTAACCCTGCCTTTTGTATTTTATCCTGTTGAATGCTACTACGTGACACCTTTGCGAGTAATTCGAAATTTGAATGTGTACACGCTTACTACGCGAAATCATCAGTTATACAAATTGTCACAAATTAATTCGTCTGAATTTGCAGTTATAATCTTCAGAAATAGTTTTCGTACTTAGGCGTTGGACACAATTGTATTATAATTATTAGAAGAAATGTTGTATTATTTAATTTATTTGCTCTTATAGGAATGGAATAACGTTACGGTTTAAGAAAAATATTTACACGAATAATTAATTTAAAAATAATTCTTAAACATTGCATACACAATTAGGCTGTCGAAATCTAGTTTTTTACACGGATTATTTAGACTAGATTAAATTTCGTTAACAAATTAATATATATTTTTCACTTTTCAATTTCAGTGATAAAGAACAGATGCTGTTTCTCCCAGATATAACTGAAGAATATCATATTCCTCGAAACTGCTATAGTATATATTCGCTGCACAAGAGACCACATGGAAAACAATTGACAATCTCTTCAAATTTCCGTGAGTATCGTCCAACAGAGATTTCGCATACAAATCTTAAAATATTTTTGATTACAAACTATGTCAGAAAATATATGAAACGAATAATATTGTTAAATTAAATGAACAGCAGAAATGCAACTACTGCCTTATTCTCTTCTTCCTGTGATATTTGTTAAGGCATTAGAGCCTTATCCAAGGCTAACCTACCAAGCATCGATGAATTTCCTAATCGCTATTCCTGGATAGGGTTCTTTGCCATATGCCTATAGTGTATTTTGTTTCAGGGAGAAACACTGATACTTCTGTATCAGATCAGTTAACAGACCTCAGCTGAAAAGTCTGATAAAGGGTCTTCGCGACCTAGACGAGATTCGAACTCAGGTCTCCAGAAAAACAGTAAATACTGTGCGATCACAAAAACAACTATTCTAATACAAAAATTCCTACAAATCTACTGCAATATAATAACGGTATTTCTTTGTTTTTTGCTTTTGTTTTACATTACTTTACTTTTACTTTAAAGATAGGATGTACTTAATATATATAAAGCCTCTGTAGCGCAGTTAGTTATAAGAAGCCTTTTGGTCTGAAGACCTGGGTTCGATTCCCTCAATGACGTGAGGAACCTTCATCTGGTCTCTTTTGAAGAAAGGTGAGTTAGTCAGTCTCATACGGTGGTGGAGGGTTTTTCTCTCGGAAAAGCCCTCCGTCCCCAGGACACGCAAACCGGTCTCTTGAACACACATGGAATACAGTCATACAGTCAATATGTTCCAGTTGTATGTTAGTCCAGTCCGAATAAAATTGGGGTGGAGGCGGGGAAAGCAATGGTGAACTACCCTGTAAAAATCTCACCAGGAACTTTGTGGGCAATGGATACAAAGGCACCGGATTGGAAACGACTGAAAAGGAAAAAACACCACCACTTAATGCATGTGTTGATTTGTGTACAATTCTGGTCGGATACTGCAGTTTTATTCCAGTTATAAAATTGGAACTTTTACAACTGAAGGAGTATTATTATGTTGCCATAGCGCACGGTGTCATGAGTTCTCTGCTGGTGATTTTTTTATTTCTGCAAGGAGATCAAAGAAGACAATAATTTTGTGGCAAGTGTATCGATGGTTGGTCAAATTTTCCATCACTGGATTTGCGCTCTATTGTGATATTTCATTTAGGTATTGGAGCCTTCTGCCAATGATATTGGTGGCTAGTACTTCTCTTCCTGAAAATCTTCATTGTGACTCTAATTATGCTCCTTAGGTTTGCATCCAGTTTTAATTTTGACTCTCTAGGATAATATATAGTCCTTTCAATTGAAGATGAACGATCCAGTTTCAATGAGAGCTCATCCTAGTGATATTTACTTCCAAAAACATCCTTGGAAAATTAGCTCTAATCTGTAAATCATCACTGCATGAAAGCTAAGTACAAATTTTCTTTTGTTTCGCGCTATGCATTATGGCATAAAATACAAATAGTAATAATAATTATTATTATTTCTTTAGGAATTTCACTGATATATCTAACTTTACAGCAATTTAAATATGGAGATATTGTTGTTTTATTATATTATTATTTTATCCATTATTTTTGCACACCGCCGAGCTTGGCCGCACGAAGGAAGACTTGGTTTCGAGTCTAGTCGACGACTAGAGGAAATTTTTCTAAGCCTTTTTTTGACCGGTTCCCGAGTTAGTCGATCTCTGGCACGGGCAAGCAGGTTTTTCCTCCCAGAAACTCGGGTTTTTCGTCCTGTAAACTCAAGAAAATCGACCGTAGAACCCACATTATTTCAGACATTAAATATATTGTGTTAGGGTTAGGGACCACGAGATGGCGGCACATTTGAGCCTCTCTCTTCACTGCGTACCGCTTAATTAGTGATAGCCTTGGGCCATCTGTCTCTGATTGGGTACCAGTGGAGATTGAACTGCCCACTCAGTCTCCAAAAGTTAGATAGGGCTAAATGGCCTCGCCTACTCCCGTATACGGAAATTAAAAGGCGTTAGCTTTAGCCGATTATTTTATCCAAAAAAAGTTTATACATTGGCGACGAAACATCAAGAATTTGTATATCATGTTTTATTTTGTTTTCTTTTAGGGATTTCGATGATATTAAATGTCCACAAGCAAAACTATAGTTTTCTGGAAAAGGCAGCTGGTGTGGATATAAAGGTTCATTCTCAGTATGGCTTAATAGAAGATATTGATGACTTTTATCCAATAGAAACAATAAACTACGTCAAGTTACATTTGGTAGGTTTATAACTTTTAGTATAAACGTTACAAGAGGAGAATAAAAATAACAAATAATACTCTCTCTCTCTCTCTCTCTCTCTCTCTCTCCTGTACTATACTAACAAACTATAGCTAGCCTGGTTATCCAAGTGAATCTGATTGTCAAGAATGTTTAGAGAAAGTCTTTGGATGACCAGTCATTTTTTATTTTCTATTCTGAAAACACCATCACCACCACAGCGATCACCTTGCTTCTCGCAGCCTGAAGTTGCTGAAAACGCATTACCTATTAGCATTGATCTCTAGATGAAAATTCCCAAGTTACGTGTTACGTATGTCATAAATAAATAAAAGATTGCGAACCGGAATGAAAACCAATCAGGAGATAATAGGAGAGTTACACCTTCATATTCCAGCAATAACAATAATGAAACAAAACCAGTTATCTCAGTTAATCACATTCGCTTTGCAGTCGAGGTCTTCTTTCTGTAAACGACAGCACACTTGACCTTTTCTTTTATTAGGTTTACGAGATATTTCTCTCTGCATTGTATATAATAAAAAGACGAATTGTAAATCGTCTTTTTATTTACATTTTTTTCATCAAGTGCATGTTTTCAACTTCGAGATTAGCACAACACTTCCGATATTCAGAATTTATTTTTCTCTTTAAATCAAAATTATTTCCAAACTGAGTGCAGACGATCACACATGAATTTCGTCGTTTTCAAATATATAAATAAGCAATGCAGCGAATAGCAAACTTTGGTTCTTCCAGTAAAACACGCGTTACGTTCAAAATTGTGACCAAAATTTGTATCTGTGTATATTATACATATAGAAAATCTGATATCGTTCGCTATTAATGAAAATACAAATCTTCTTAAATGAATTAAAACCTTTTCATAACCAGTACAAAACCTTTATTTGAATTATTAAACAAAACAGTGTAAAATTAATCAATAAAGTATCCCATTAGCTACTAGTGCTGGTTTCGGAAGAGATAAAATAACCTCTGTTGGATCGTTCTTCCTTTTTTCTTTCCTAGTTTGTTGTAACTTTCTTTATAAGGCGCAAGAAAGTGATCAATTTTGTTTTTAAACTTGATTCTAATTGAAACACTTTACTAAAACGTATAAATTCACACATTTATACGCTTTAGTAAAGCATTTCTTCTTCGGAATCATTTTAGTTCTTACTAGATCTTGTTACTAATTCGTCCAACTGTCTTCTATGGTAAGCTTATCAGCTTGAGACTCAATAAGATATAGAACACAGAACATGTTTTGCTGCAATAGGTGCATTCGCAGATACTTTCATAGATTGGACAATTTGAAACATTTATTTTGCAATAGTTTACCCTGGAGAGTAACTCTCTATTTCGTTTTTAAATATTTATATAATAACTCTGTCTTGGTTGATAAAGTTCGGACTCTATAATATTTCAACAATCCTCTTTTTACTAGAATATGTGTGTGTATTAAATGTTTTTATTATTAAAATAGGTAGAAAAATACCTTCTTCCACGTCCTTATAAAACTAAGTGCAGAGATTATATCGAAGAATGGAAAGCCCGAGGTGGACAAGGACCAATCAACTCAGAAGTAAGATGTAATTGCAGTATCTCCTATTCCATATTATTTATAGATTTATACTTTATTAACCATCTATACAATTAGTCTTAACATTCTGCTGATAGTTTCTCATTTTATTTCTACGTTTAAAAACACAGAATAATATTTGCATTTGCTTTCGCAAATGAAATAATTAGATCTTGTTAAATATTTTTAAAATTTTTAATTTTTCGCACATAAAATGACGAAAGTAAGACATCCCAATGTGTTTTGCTTTTTTCTGTAATTATTTGAGAAATTCTAAACGAATTGACGCAATAAACGAAATTATGCACTAAGATCGTTCAGGGATAAAAGTACAAAGTATCCAAATCTGAGCGTATTTGGCCCAATAGTACTATATGTTCTGTTGAACGTTTTAAAATCCAGACTCAAATACTCCCTGTAATGTGGGAAACATAAAACTTTCTTATTACATTACCTCATTTATTGCTAACTTTGATATTTTAAATAATTGGAAATAGCAAATATTAACTATCAAAAAGATTTTTTTGATACATTTCTAATTCTTCATACAATTCAGATATTTTTTGAAGTAAAGTTCAGAGAAACCTTAACTGATAATGGGGATGAATTTCAGTGTCTCTAGTAAAGTTATCTAGTTTTTAAAAACGTCTTGACTGACTTTCCATATCTGAGTAACGTCTATAACATGTCGATGAAAATTTATTAGAGAATAAAATAACAAGCAACTTCATTTAATTAGTCTCTTTTCGTCAGATTGAAATAAATTGCACATTAATTCGTTAGCGAAACATTAAGAAAATATTCGTAACATTTACAGGGCAAACAAAAAATTAAACAGCAACACACTACTACTACTACTACTACTACTACTACTAATAATAATAATAACGAAATGCAATTCGATGCACGTGATGATTTGGTATGAACGCAGCCTTCTAAATATCGCATGTAAAATAAATAAATTAATTAATAAAAATTCAAATATTAAATAAAATTAATAAAATATCAGGATTATTCATGAATACTTTTGGAATGTACAATTAATAATGGAATAGTTTTCTTAACAGATGTGCGTGGAGGAATGCAGAATGAACCTATCATTAGCAAAATATGGTTGCGTTCATGCAAGAAACAGATATCCAAACTTTGAACCACTGTGCTCTAATCGTAAGTATCCTTTTTGGTTAAATTTTAATGATGTGATTATTATAATATATAGAATGACTATACTTTTAATTTTTAAAATGCAAAATTGTACACATAGAAAAAATTTCATTACCTCTAGTGTAGCACACTTATTGGTGCGTCATCACAGCTGAGGTACAATTTGATTTTACAAGTTTCTTTATTAAATGGATATTTGAAATTGTAAAGCTTTTTAGACTCTTCGCGTAGTTGGTGGTGTATACGTTTTCTTCTCCTGGTCTTAATGTTCTCACCAGCGTTCTATTTATTTATTTTTTCTTGATTCGCTGATAAATATCTCTGAAGAACTAAAATGCACTTCATCCCTAATTGATTTTTATCTATTAATGACGATACCCATCACATAATATTTTAAAATATCATCTAATATTTCTCATATGATATTTTCCATGCAGAGTTACTTATAAAAGATAAATGCCAAGATAAATGTCCCTTTCCTTGTTAGTAAGTATATTTTGATCTTATTCTTTTTTTAAAGAATATTATAAGTAGTTAGTCAAAGTATCAAACCTTTTTATTATTGGAATATTTAATCATAGATTATTCATTAAGATATGTTGTAATTTCATGAAACTATAACGCTATGTGTTATAATGCAGCAAAAATTTTATATAAATATTTAAATATATCGATAAAGCTTTAATCGCTTACACGAAATTGCATAATGGATAATTTTTTATACTTCGTTTTGATTATTTTCTTTATCGAATATCTTTAACGTTTATGATCAATCATTTTATAGGATATTAGGAAATTACTTGACATTAGTGGTACCACTGACGAATGAATTAGCACAGGTAACCTATCTTAGGTGGTATTGCCAGCAGAACAGAATTGGAGAGGAACGGTTAGCAAAAGAGAGAGAGAGAGAGAGAGAGAGAGAGAGAGATGATTAAAAATAGAGACATTTGACATATAGCTAATTACAGGAAAAAAGATCCAGAGCAAGAGAAAGATCTAAGTGGATTGACAAAGTAAGAAGAGTCTTAGAAAAAATGAAATATAAGATCTGACGATATTGGAATCTTGATAGATAACAGACTAATTTGGAGAATGATAATGATAGTCAAGTTTATGGTCAACATATGCTGTATAATTATAATTGTTTGTTGGAATACATGCTAAGTGCATATTATGTTGCTACTATACTTTTCTCCCATTATATTGTTTATTCATATGTATCTCATCCCACTAATTCTAGTTAAGTGCTCAGTAATCTACGATGCATTACAATACTTGAATGTAGCTTACGTGTCTAATTTGTGATTGTCCTGTTATTATCGAGATATAAAATGAAACGTCTTTCCCTATAATACAATGTGACCAAACCGTATTAAAGCAAGTCACATGATTTACATGAATCAAAACCTAATGAAATTTATGAGAGACTTGCCCACATACGCTATCCCCAAAGACTGCTGTCTCTCACTTCAGGAATACTTTCCGATAAATTGTTTATCTTTCGGAAGAAAAAAAAAACCTGGATTTCTGGAAAAAAGGACCATGCCTACCAAACAGACAGCTAAATTCATCTTGTTGAAAGCACTTGTAAATGTGTTTAGGGTCCTAGACTGGATCCAAGTTTTTAATTTAAAGGACAATTTCTTTGCCGACCGAACTATGGAGGCCAATTTCGAGATATTGAAAATTAATTTCAATTAAAAGTATGTAATACTTCAATGTTTTTTATTGTATATTTCTATAAGTTAACACACTTCATCCTTATCATAAAAGTATTTTTATTTTATTTTATTTTTTAGTTCACAAACATTTGAGAGAAAAGTTAGACAGGAACCATTTAGTCAAGAAAGAGTAAGTTATTAAATATCTTTCAATAGATGATTATCTGTTTATTATAGCAATAAAATATTATGTTATAAAATATAAAATATTTATATATATATATATATATATATATATATATATATATATTATTTTATAATATATATATATATGTATTAAAAATTATAAATATATATAAGGAGGGTATACGTATCACGGGATTTTCAGGAATATTTTGGGAAACCGTAAAAGAATTTTGGTAGATTCGAAGATTCATTTCATCTGATATGATCAATATTATTCGAAAAGTATATAATTTTTTGAAATATTACATTCTTCCACCATATTTATATCATGAATAATGAAAATGGTCAAATATAATTGATCGAGGATCACTCACATGAGAACTTGATTTTGTTTGGGGGATCTTTCCAAACGAAGGGGAAAAACATTTAAAATATTCATTGGTATACCCATTTCTTTTAGGGATTTTTGCGAATACTTTGCATGTCACTTACTTTGGCATTTGGTTTGTATGTCTCACACATAAGTTCTCATTTCGTTGGTTGGCTGTTAAATCTATATTTTGGTCAACTCTTTGTGGCCATAAAAACACTAATGAGGAACAGCTTTTCAACTTGAAACTAGACGTTTAATTGCTACTTAAGTGAAATGTATCCAGTATGGATTTGGCCATGCGATGTCATTGTTTTGTATGCACATTTTATGCAATATTCTTTTATCAATATATATCATCAGTGTTTATCCCTGGTATTAGTTAAAAAAATAGTTCTGGTTTGCTTAGACATTGAGAAAGGATGATTTATGAAGAATAATAGACACGTGATCTTTCATAGATTCAAGAAAGCAAATGAGAAGAACTCAGTGAGAGAGAGAGAGAGAGAGAGGAGCTAGAGTGACCTGCTGCAAATCCTATTACTCACTTGAAAACTTGATTTTATTTTGGGGCTCTTTCAAAACGAAGGGTAATAGCATTTGAAATATTCATTGGTAGGGCCCTTTTCTTTACGGGATTTTTTCGAACTTCAGTTTATAAACTGAACTTTGCCATACATTAAGTTTATCAGGCATTAACTCATTAATGTTCAATAAACTCTTACAACCGAATTCTATAAGACTTATCTGCGATGTTTCAGAAACATAATATTTTGAAAAATGATTCCATTTGACAAATTACTGATGTTGTTTTCATGAGGACAGCATAAAATTTCACTCATACTTGGATATATCGTAATGACCATGTACCTTGATATACCATTAACTCAGAAGACTTTAACATCTTATAGACTTTAAGAATTTATATATATTATATAAGACTTTATATTATATATAAATATAAAGTGTAAAAATATTAAATATAAAAATGTAAAATATCGAAGTATAAAGTTAAAAATATACATGGAATTAATAATATATAAAAATGTTTCAGGCGCAAACTTAATTGTTTGCATACTTGGGATTAGGAGTTAAATAACCAAGATTATAAAGTTACTTGGTAACCCTAATATATATATATATAATTTCAGGAACATTGTCTCGGCTGTTATGATACATTTTAATTAAACGATTTAATGACTAAAACCGAGAATAATAGTAAGGCTTTGTTGAAATAAAAACACCACTAGTTTCGGCTTTTGACAGCCTTCTTCAAGTGTCTTCTTCTCTGATGATTTCTCTGGACTCTACAATCAGTTGTAGAGTCCAGAGAAATCATCCTTAATTATGAACATTTAAATAACAATTTTAACTACAACATTCCTGATAGTCACTCTGCTGTTGTTAGGTACTGATGTTCGCGAGAGTCTGCAAGCACGCACTCAACAAACAATGTCATGTTTGTAAGAACAACTTAAATGTAAACAGAACGTTTTTTCATGTCAATTATGTAGTGCAATTTTCCAGTGCTTCACAGTTTTAAACTTCAGTGTTTTTATTACTGTTTCCTATTCTTAGAAGACACCTGAAGAAGGCTGTCAAAAGCCGAAACACTAGTTGTGTTTTTATTTCAATAAAGCCTTACTATTATTCCCGGTTTTATTCATTAAATCTTTTAATTTATATATATACTGACTTAGAACCGAGAACTAGAATAACAATTAAATTTATTCAAAACGCAATATGTTTCATCGGATTGTCCGACTTCTTCAGCAGTGGGAACATAGAAAGCAAAGAAAAAAACACTATAAGAAATATCGTGTCACTATAAAAACGACTATGATAAAATTCAGTTAACTTTGAACTGTAGTTACAGTCCGTGTTGAAGTTCTATTGTTGGGCATCTGCGTGCGTCTGATTTCACGAGTGTGCCAATATCGGATAGTAGAGCTGAAAGAGTCCCGTAGATTATAACTAAGGTTATTTTTTATGTGATGAGGATCCATAACAATTTCCTTAGACTCGACTATGCGGCGCTCCACCTCGTCACGGGATATATGAAGGTTTGAAGTTGTTGTCCAGTTTATCTCATGTTGACGGCCTTCATCATTTGTGTTTACTGAAAATAGCACATGGCTTGACAGAGCACTTGCTCTAGTTCTTTTGTAGGCAATGTCTCTCTGGTGTTCTTCCAGAAGTAGGAGGATGGATTTTTCAGTTTGGCCATAGTATTGTTTCCCATAACATTGTTTCTACAATTCCCAGGAGTGTACAAAATCGCAGTCACACCGCGATTTTGTACATTCCTGGGAATTGTAGATGGTTGTAAGCTTGTTTGTATTTGCTTAAATTCGATCTTAGTTTACGAAGAGTAAACGTAGAGAAGCAGGTTTTTATGTTGAACGTTAGTAAATTCTTCTTAGTTTCGTGGAGAGCGAGCTGATGTATGGTAAGGAGATATAACCTTTGGGGTTGTCGTGTTTCTGAGTTGTTTTGATGGCGGTGGTATAAATGCTTATTAATAGTATTCCACGAGTAGCCATTACTTGTGAAGGTTTTTTGTAGATGTTGTAGTTCAACTTTTAGCTCTTCATCATCTGACAGTATAAATCTGGCACGATGTGCTGGAGTCGAGATGATACCCACTTTCTCTGCAGGATAGTGATGTGAGGACGCATGTAGGTATCTATCCGTGTGTGTAGATTTTCTAAAGATTGAGATTTTTATAGAATCAGATGTCTTAGTAAGTCTTATATAAGACGTATATAAGTCATATATATATATATATATATATTTTTTTTTTTCAGAAAAATTCAAGGTAAGTTGTTTGTCTCTTCATTGAAAGACTGCAGTTTGCATTGTTCAAGTAGGTAGAAGAGTAAGAAGTTTTATTTTTACAACTAATATATGATGATTCAATTTTTCGTTTATCACTTAAGAAAACGAATCAGTTTCTAAAAAAATTCTAAACTACATATTACTATTTCTTTAATCTCCTTCTCACGTGACATATTTATTCAAAACTTATAATTCATATAATAAACATTTGAATTCTACTCGGATGATGCTTTATTACACGGGGATAATTTAAGTCATGGATCATTTAGAAGTTCGTAAGATAATATAAATACACCACACACGTAGTGTCTGGTGTATTTATATTATCTTATTGCATTAAATCGTATTGTATTAAAATATTAAATATTATACATAAAAGATAGCAATAAAGTCTCTTAATCTATGATTAAGAGACTTTATTAACAGGATTTTCTAAATGTTGATATGCTTATATGTTGAAAAATTAAAACAACGCCCGAAGAGTCAAAATATCTAAAATTTCCAAATAGCTTTCTTTTATCCTATATTTTCTATTAGTTTCATTTGATACGTCTATTACTTTCATTAACCTTTATTTCACATTATTACATGCAAATTGGCCTTCTTCTTCTTAGATGGCATCATCGTATTGAATTATGGATTTCAGCATTGCTCTATTTTGTGCCATTCTTTTGATGTCGCCATATAATTTAGTTTTCTTTCATTCCAGAACATCGTCTATCCATATCCTCCTTCTCCTTCCCCTTATTTTCGATCCCTCTATCTTTCTTTCTAAAATTACTTTACTCAATTATCCGACTTACTCTCTCATTATATATCCGGCCATTCTTATCTTCCCATTCATGATGTCACCGACTATTTGGTTCTTCGTGTTCATCATTAGTAGAACCTCTACATTTGTTATTTTATCTCCCCATGAAATTTTGAGGGCTCTTCTATAGCATAACAACACGAATGCTTGCTGGATGTTAGATAAATGCTATTTATCTAATATCCAGTTTTCACATTCGTAATTTAAGACTGACCCCCACGTATATTTGGATTATTCTTAGTTTTGTTTTACTGTCAATACCACTTCTGAGGATGTATCGATTATTTTCCAGAAGGCGGCATTTGATTTTGGCCTTCAGAAAACGCAATTTCAAGACAAAAAAAAAACATTATTCATGGTAGTGATGAGCGATAGATGGCGCTGATGGTAGTACTGAGTAGTAGGAGAATTGAGTAATAGGGGAGACAGTTACATGTGTGTAGGGAAGTGGAGTAGCGTTCCCTCCCGTGATCAGTCCTTGGACTGGGTGGTGTCACGTAAAATACTACTACTACTACTACTACTACTACTACTACTACTACTAATAATAATAATAGTTTTCCTTAATTTATTATATATATATCTTGGAATTATATTTCATACAGACCGTTCATAACAGTTAAATTTATAGAAAAATGCATTATATTTGTTATCTTTAAGCATAAAAACCTTATTGTTTAATACTGACCATATACAAATATTTTAACATTCTTTGCCTACCAGTTTCGCTAGCAAACTGTCTAGCGTTTTCAAGGCATTGACGGAAAAGTATAAACAATACTAGTAAATGCAAATTGAAAGGAACATAAGAACGTTGTAAACACTCTACTGTTTACAACGTCACGCGAACGTGCAACGAAGAAGGTTGCACGTTCGCGTGACAGAGACTGAGTGAACTTATTGTTCGTAATCATTATCACGCATGCGTGTTTGTTGTAAACGCATAATGTGATTACTAGCTAGCTGTAGTTCAGATGGATTTAGAGAGAGAGGATGAGGTTTTTCCATGAACTGTTAAGAATAGTACCCTGGTTTCTGTTGAGGTTTCCTCCAGTTGTTAACACTACTGCGGCTTTCTTGAATACACGATGTCTATATCGTCGTCTAAATATGCCATGGAGCTATTTTGCCACTCTATTGTGTGGCTTAGACGTACAGAAATGATGTATTAATCAGAAAGAGATACTTCTGTTGTGGTTTACATCACCAACGTGCTCTCTTTCTCTGAAAGAAAGCCGAAAGAAATACTTCTGTTGTGGTTTACATCACCAACGTGCTCTCTCCGTCTGATCTCCAAACTCCTTGAAGTTTGTCCGATGTAGGCGAGACCACAGGAGAGCACGTTGGTGATGTAAACCACAACAGAAGTATTTCTTCCGGCTTAGCACATCATTTCTGTACGTCTAACCACACGATAGAGTGGCAAAATAGCTCCATGCCATATTTAGACGACGATTATAGACATCGTGTATTCAAGGAAGCCGCAGTAGCGTTAAAAACTGGCGCAAACCTCAACAGAAAACAATGTACTATTCTTAACAGTTCATGGAAAAACCTCATCCTCTCTCTCTAAATCCATCTGAACTACAGCTAGCTAGTAATCACATTATGCGTTTACAACCAACACGCATGCGTGATAATGATTAAGAACAATAAGTCCACTCAGTCTCTGTCACGCGAACGTGCAACCTTAGCTACTAGAGTGTTTACAACGTTCTTATGTTCCTTTCAATTTACATTTACTAGTAATGTTTATACTTTTCCGTCAACGCCTTGAAAAAGCTAGACAGTTTGCTAGGGAAACTGGTTGGCAAAGAATGTTAAAATATTTGTATATGGTCAGTATTTAACAATACGTTTTTATGCTTAACTTTCAAACGACCAAATATGTTTAATTTGATTTGTTATCTTTCATAAATATTGATTTATATTAGTAATCTTTGTAAAAGAATGCTTCATTATCTCTGCTAAGAAAAGTTTTTTGTATATGTAGTCCAGGAACCGTTGAACTTATATTCTATTATGAGTCAACATTGGTCACTCAAGAATGGTATCTACCTAAATATCCCGTAAGTTTTCAACTCACATTATAAATCCAGCAATTTTAGAACGTTATATGATAGTGTCTATACTAATTGCTACTTGTTTAATCTACTAATTTATTCATAGTAAAATAAAAATTTTACAGTAACCAGATTGTGATTAAAGTAATGCACTTTAACTACAATTCTGTTCCCTACTCTACACTAACAGACATTAATTTACTCTCAGTAACTCGTTATTGTTAATATATTATTAAATTTCTCCTTTAGCCAATCGAGATCCTTAGCTATTTGGGCGGTTACGTAGGAATATGGCTTGGCTCATCTCTAGTATGTCTCATAACTTCAATGAGGGAGGTAGCCGAATGGATGTATTTCAAGTTTATAATGAAAAATGGTAAGGCGATAGAAGGAGAAGAAGAAGAAAACAGCAGAACCAAAACATAGACTGCACGAAATTCCTGTTTGCTAATATATATTTTAATTATGAGTTATGTCATAACATAAAAATGATTCTGCTATAAAAATGCCATCCTCACATACTTCACCATGTACTTATTAAAACGGATTGAACTGGTATCATAAAATGTTGATTCTGTGTTCTTTAATTTTCCATAGATACACAAAAAAGTTGCTTTCAGTCAGTAAACTAATGCAAAACAAACTAAACAAAGAGTAAGAAACGAAACCAAAAGTACGCAAACTAAAGGGAAGATTTTGTTCTGTGAGAAACTTAACTTTCAAATGTTGAGAATACACGTGATTACATTGCATTGTTGTGTTGATATCCTAGATTAGTTCAAAGAGAAAGTATTCTACAACGATAATAAGACTACATACTATCTTTAGCAGAACATCTTCTTTCAATTACAGAGAGAGAGAGAGAGAGAGAGAGGTTATTTAGGGAAATATTCAATTTACAAATCTTCACGGAAAATAATTAAACGGTGAATAATACCCGTGTAAAAGTATTAGAAAAATGAATATTAAAAAATAGTAAATGTTGTGCAATATTTTTGAAACGAACGAACGAAACGAACAATGATTTGTGCCAAATGTGTCTAATTACTATTGATATTAAGAATCCCTTTTTTTCTTCTCTCCACCTCTTACCTTCGCTCTCTCATTTCTTCCGATCATTTACCCTGAAACGTTCGTCTGGGATTAGCTAATTCACTTAAACTGATAATTCTTATAATCGTTTGTCTTAAACGAAATTTGAACGATATTTCCAGGGAATTCCATCGCATCTGTCTTGAGATCTACTTAGGAATATTTTAGCTCGAATTGGAGTCTTCATACTTTATCGGATTGCTGTTACCCTGTCTGGTTTCACTTGTTATGATGGATGGTTTGATGTCTTCCGATTTCGCTGCCTTATCAACTTCATTGCTACAAACAACTGTACTGTCTTATTTCTCGCAAGAAAGAATTATTCTCGGGATTCATTACCCTCTACCTCTGATATTACTCAGAAATCTCCAGTCTGGAAAAGATTTCTCTTCTTGGATCCACTTACTTCTCTAGCCTTTCCTGGCTATAGATTTAAGTCAAGAGGCTAGAGACAAAAATGCTTCTATTTCCAATAAATATGACACAACTCCCTCTCACTAGTGCTGATAGCCCTATAAATTCCAAATCCAAGTGAGGACACCAGTCTCATTATGCAAGCTATACTAATGAACTCCTTAAAATTATCGCAAGCTAATCAGAAAAGGGAAATCAAGCCACCAGGAGATCTCTCACTTTCAACACTCTCTCCAATCACTTTCTCACAGACGTTCTGTTTCTGCTTTATGACTTACCTTTAGATAATTTCATGACACCAAAGTGGATAATATCGTTTCTTTTCTTTCATTTGGATACGTAGAAACAGAATGAATAGCAGGTAGTCAGCGTGTATTGAAAACCTATCCTCAAACCTATCGAACAAACTTCTCATATATTGTTGAAAGTTTATTTTTCACTTGGTCAGACTATAATAAATTTAGTTTAATCCTTTATCCAAGTGTGTGCAAACAAATTTTGCGTCTGAAAGTATCTTCAGGACTGGGGTAAAGTGGTACAACACCGGGCAACTCCTTGCAAAGGTGGAGCAAGCTACCAACCTTCCTATCTCCGTATCTCCCATAATGCAAACCACATCTCCTTGCGGATATGTATAATGTTATGCATTAAGGGAACGGCCACTACCCAGACTAGTTTCGACCTTTATTGAGGTCTCTTCAATTTATTATATTCTCATATATTGCTTTCATTTCATTTAAGTCTATCATGTAAAATATTCTCTGGAACATTCTCTAGAAGATTACAGGATATTTTCTGGATTATTCTCTAGATAATTCTAGGACATATCTCTGAAATATTGTCTAGAAGATTCCAGGACATTTTCGCTCCTCTAGAACATTCTTTGCATTCGCGTTCTTTTTCTCCAAGAGTTAAACGTCATCTGTTCAAGATACATATCAATAGGATTCTTTTTAATCACTGGGACATGGTCATGCGCAAATCTACTGGTGCTTTTAGAAGTGCTTATGTGTTAGCTAAACATTAAAAAACGTGCGTTGAAATAATATCACGAATTTGTTTTTTCTGTGCGTTGTCGAGTGATGACTGGTGAACTAATTTGAACTTAGAGATGAAGAAAATCTTCTTAACTTGCTGTTCCCTACCAGTGGTAACTAACAATTAGCTCGACGATATAATATACACTATACCGAAATACGAATTGAGACACTTCTTTTTTTAGATATCCCAATTCTAACACAGTTTTATCAGGATATTTGTACACCGCTCATTATACGTGGCATGTACTACGCCAAGTAGTTTGACACATGGAGAGAACTTTTGCTTTCATCCAGTGAAATGGAGTTCAAATCCATGGTATGGAATGTCTTTAGTGGTAGAATAATTTCATCGTGCGGTTTAGACCTTACCGGAAGGTGTGGTTGGGGGGTGGGGAGAGACTGAAGTGGCTTAAAACGTTCCATGTTAGGTTTCTATAGTACGTTTTCTGGTTTATCGCACTCATGTATGTATGATAGAATCCTGAAATTCTTTAGGCGAGATCGACATAAAAATACTTCTATATAAGGCAAACAGACATACTCAAAGGATAGATTGTAAATCTGTGTGCTGTCAACGGCTCATGGAGAACTCGTAGACTTAGAATGAGATGTAATTGTTAGTAGATCAGCTGATATGGCATCTTAACAAGAACATTGAATCTTATGTGCAATTTTATAGGAGTGCGGTTGGTCCAGATTTTCGTTTCATGCATGAAAATGCTACTGTCCATACAGCTGAAGTGGTGGAGGAGTATCTTGAAACTGAAGATATCCAACGACTGCCTTGCAGTCGGATCGATGTGTGTGTAACGCACTTGGGCGTCTCATTGCACGCTGAGGAATATTCCCTCGGTCACTTGGGAGCTAACTATGTTTGCTCTAGTGAAAGAATGAGGTCTATTCCGTAGAATCTTATAGACACTTATGTTGAATATGATCCACAGTTGTCAGGCCTGTTTAGCCGTTAGAGTAAACCATATGTCGTACTGATGTTATGTGGAAATATTTCCTAGCATATTTGGTAACCTGTTTAAGTTTCTAGTTGCCTCTTCGTTAGATTGTTATTCTAATTGATTGATATTCCACACACAAGAGATATTTGGGATATTGAAGGGATGTGGATGTGGGAAGAGTAGCGTACCATTGAAAAGCAACTTTTACTTCTTTCAATACAAGATATTTTTAGGCGCTCTTTGGAAAATTATCAATAACTGAGGCATATATTTCATCTCTCTCATTCGATAAATCAATAGGATACTCAAGGAAAAAACAATCAATAAACGACATTTAAAATTATAATTTGTTGCTAACATTTTTTTTTCTTGTTAAATTTTCCAAATCAAACTTTACCACTTGTAGTACCAATGTACTAGAATGTCTTCTATCTCTTATTGATGCCAACATGCAAGTCCTAAAGAAGACTGTCGTTTAGAGAATTGAAACCATTATTGTTATTTGAGTCCCTTAAGTTTGTCTTCTGCAATTTTGTTGAATATTTTTGTATAAGATTTTAATAAACGTTGTATTAGACTAGGGTGAAGCATGCGCTTTATGTTCTCTTGTTTCTGGCGCTCCGTTGTTTCGGAAGTGAATGAATGATTTTTATTTTTATTTTTTACTTGAATCTGTTCAGTCAGATAACTTTAAAATAATGAAGAGACTTTTATGTCGGTCCTCCGTTCCTTATACGGTGTAATGAAATTATACAATTCTTAGTGCGTAAGTGATAATGTTGGATAGCCGCTTAATACTTTAGAAACTAAGACACAGGCGCCATGAAAGTGTGAATATGAACACGACACGTTGCAGTAATCCTTGATGCAAGACATATTATAGTGCTTGAAACCATACAAGTTTTCGAAATTCGTTCCACTGAAATAAGGTTGGTTATTCCTTATTTCTGTAGTCTCCCATGTATGTATATTGCGTCTGGCCGGTTTTCCTGATTTGGGGTATGAAAAGTCCAAGTTTCGTACAAGAAAAATCTATAAGCCAAAGGCGTCGTCGAAATCGACTAAGCTACAGATGGTCAGCCACAATAATTTAATAATTTATTTTAATATTATTTCTGATTTCAACAACGTACGAAATGTGGACCAAAATCGTTACTTAATATATTTTTTGTTTGGATTGAAGATTTGAATTTAGCATTTTATCAGTTAACACTATGGAATTTTCATCTAAGTGATAGTGCATTGTTATCACTTAAACTAATTTCATCTTCAGTTTTAATTTGTTGGCTAGTGTTACTGCTAAGTATAAAAACAGGATGATTAGAAATGAACAGAGTAGAACTAAGGAATATATGAAGGCATGACCACAGAATATTAATATTTAAATTTAATTATATTAATCAACATACAGCAAAATTTGCGAAGTAATTATTTTATGTTTCAACACAATTAAAATTATCTGACAGGGTTTTTTGTTTAATTCGTGTGGATTAAATAAAACACAAAGTACATAAAATAAGGACTGTATGTTTACTATTGCAGAGTGGCTCACTTTTTTTAACCTTCTCTCTATGTACCCGTAACTGAAAGCCTAACAGACCAAGGGAATTAGCCTATCTTCAACAAACAAGCTAAGGAATCGAACGTGTTAAGTCGTAGCAAACTATAGCAAGATTCACGGCAAACTAATTCAATATGATCTGCATATAACTAAGACATAATACAGACTTCTTTAAAGGTACCAAAGAAATAATGAATATTTGAGAAACTTAATTATGTTGCTTTATTGCAAACATAATTATCAGTAATTATTATTCACATTATGATAATGACCGCCGTAAAGATATTGAGGACAACCTTATGTTCTGCATCTCTCAATAAGTATTATTTGACTTTTCTTAGATTTTTAACATCTTCATATATTAGAACAAGCCATGATTTAAATGTATTGATGGATTTTTCATAATATTTGAAAAGTCCATCTTTACAACGTATTTGATTTTTTCTTATTTATCTCATAAAATTATCACGATTAACGTGTCATTTAATTTGCATGATTTTGCATTTTCCTAATAATGGAAAGATATCAGTTCTTAAATCCGAGGGTAAGATTTGAGTCCTTAATTCAGAACTGGATTTCGTCGTTATCAGTTCTGTTAATCCATCGATGCCTTAGTCTAGAAAGTATCCCTTCACGAATGAATACTTTCTAGACATGAAGTACATTAAACTTTCTAGACCTATTCTGGAGCGTTTAGAAAGTAGCCTCTAGATAAAAATCGAGTAGGTGTTTTCATATTACTATTAAAAATAGCTTTTAGCAATTGAAAAATTTCCACGGATTTGACGTTTTTTTTTTTTTTTTTCTCTTGAAAACAGGCAAACGACGTTCATGGAAACGACTGCAGTCGATGAAAACTTATGGTAACAAAAATGTCTTTGACATTATTTGTTACTACAGGAAAATTAAAAAAAAAATTAAAATTAAAACCATTTCTGACTTGTCATGTAGTTTGAAGCCTTACAGATATCTTTCTCTTACCAATCGTCTAATTGAAACCGAAATTAAAAAAACTGCAATTTTACTGATGTTACATTGCTCATTTTCGTTACATTTAATATAGAATTTTAAGTTATCGCACAAGATTTTCCGCATCACAAGAAAGTCTTAACACATTAAATAATAAATAAATAATAAATAAATAATATTAAACTTAGGAGCAAATGGCAGGAAACACGGTATACCTGCAACACAATGCGTCCGTTCGGTATCAACGAACTGTCTGAGAGAGAAAATGTAATTTTAGAGGACACAATACGATTTTCTTTTATTTCTATTTTGTCAAATGCTCGTAACCCTAAAAATGTATACCTTTAAAAAAATGATGCACGTAGGGACTTTTCGATTTAACCGTATCTTTCTCAGAGAATAACAATTGCACTAATATAATATTAAAGCAAACAATGAATAATAGCAGAGTGGAGGAAAACACAGGATAACTGACGCAGAATTAGAAGAAAATGGTTTCATGTAAAATGTATATACTAAAAGGTTGTACACCATCTGCACTGTAATTTAAAATATCTATGGATCACACATTTATTAGAAAACTAGTATCACGGTGTTCCGACTTCTTCAGGTGAGTAAGAAATAACATAAGACTTATAAAAATAACAAGTTAAAAACAAATGATTTTCCAGCTTAATAAAAAGAAGAAGAATAGTAACAGTCAGATTTGAATAGGTGACCGCGTGCTAGCGTTGGCATGAGTTGAATGTGTGCGACAGCTAATTTTAGAGCGCCAGTACTGGATTACTGCGCTATAGGAATCCGACAAATTGTAGCTTAGATTGTTGTTCAAATGTGAAGGGTCCAGAATTATTTCTGTTGATTCTGTAATTCGTCTTTCAAATTCATCCTTGCATATATATAAATTGGTTTTGCGGTCCCAATCAACTTCGTGTGGCCGTTCTTCGAAGTTAGATTTTGCCGAGAAGAGAACATGACTGGAAAGGATGCTCGCTCGTGTTCTACTGTAGGAGATGTCACGTCCATGTTCCTCAAGACGAAGTGAAATAGATTTCTCTGTCTGGCCAAAATAAGGTGTCGACCACAGTCGCACATAACTTTATAAACACTAGGAAAATGCATTTGGTTGTGTCTTAGTTTTGGTCGACTCAGAAAATAACGAAGTTTTGGTCTTTATGTTGAATTTCTTCATAATCGTAGATAGTTTTGGGGTAAGAGCGCTGATAAATGGTAACTGTATATGGGTGATAGGATTGGATTCATCTTCTTGACGAGGTTGTTGGTTTGGTCTCAAACGTTTAGTGATGTTACGAGATGAATATCCATTATTTAAGAAGGTGTTGTTCAGGAAGTTAAGCTCTGTTTGAAGGTCTTCTGTGGAAGTGAGACATCTTGCTCAATGGGAAAGGGTGGAGATGATGCCCAGTTTCTGAGGATGAAAGTAATGAGAAGAGCCATGCAAATATCTATCAGTGTGGGTGGTATTTCGAAAAATTGAAAATTTAAGACAGTCAACTAATCTGATCTTTCGATCCAAGAAGGGGAGAACGCCGTTAATCTCTAGTTCTGATGTGAATATAATAATGTAATGTTCTGATGTTGATTATTTAAATAGTTTAGGAAGTTTTCAAGTTTCTCTAAACCATTTTCCCAGATAAGGAATACGTCATCAATGTAGCGTAACCAATCACAGTTTAGGTTTTAAAGTAACTATAGAAATAGCTCTCTCGCTCCAAAATCTTCTAAAAAATGTTAGCTAAGACTGGGGAGAGAGGGCTGCCCATAGCTAACCCGCTTGTTTGTTTATATATTTTATCTTCATAGCAGAAATAGTCGGAATTAATGCAGTGAGTTAGAAGAGCAAATATTTTCTTAGAAACCTTATCCTTGTCTTCCTTCATCAAAAACTCTGAAGATTTCATCTCAAAAATGAAAAATTTAAATCTCATATACTCTGACAGAATGGTGAGTTTTGACATCGTGTCTCGTTTTACGAATGTACCTACAGATGAAATTCTGACGCTTCTTAAGAGTAGGGTTTCTAGAACCGTGCTTTTAGTAAAAAGGTTTTAATATAAAAACACGACTAGTTTCCGCTTATAACAGCCTTCAGCAGGCGACATTATAAAAGAAAGAAAAAAGAAAAAACACTAAAACACTGAAGCTTAAATAAACTATGAACAACAATTATGTATAGAGATTCTCTATACATAATTGACACTAAATCGTTGTGGTTGTATTTAAAGCTGTTCTTTCGTTACTTGTATTGTTGGGAAAGTGCGTGCTAGTAGCATCTCGTGAACGCCAGTACATGATTACAGCTGAATGACAATCTGGGAGGTTGTAGCTCAAGTTATTATTTAGATGAACAGGATTGAAGATTATGTCTCCAGATTCCACGACTTTTCTCTCTAGTTCATCATTGCAACTTAAGATGTTAGTGGATGTTTCCCAGCAGACTTCGTGACTTTGGTTTTCATCGCTAGGATTAACCGAGAAAAGGATATGACTTGATGATGCACTGGCTCGCTGTCTCTTGTAAGTAATGTCTCTCATGTGCTCTTCCATACGCAATTCGACAGATTTGTCTGTCTGCCCAAAATAAGGAATATCACAATCACATAACATTTTATATACACCAGGGTATTTGAGCTGATGATCACAAGGTTTTGGGTTGCTTATTAAGAAATAGATCTTTGGAAGTGAAGTGAACTAGGTTCTCATATTGTATTTTCTTAGAAGGTTTGCTGATTTATGTGAAACTGTATTTATGTAAGGAATAGATATATTGCCTTTGAATCTATTTGTTTCTTCTGAGTGATGTCTAGGAGGATTAAGAAGGAATCTTTCAATGATTCTCTTGGAATATCCGTTAACTTCCTAAGAAGTTTTCAGATGGTTTATTTCTACAAGAAGTTCATTTGGGTCATCCAGAAGAGAACGGACTCTATGTCCCAAGGTGGAAATTATTCCAAGCTTAAGAGGAGGGATGTGATCGGACTGACTATGCAGATATCTGTTGATATGTGTGGGCTTTCTATATATCGATATTTTGAGTTTACCAGAAGAGTGAGTCAGTTTGACATCAAGCAAGAAAAGGGAAGGAATTATCCGTTTCAAGCTCCGCAGTGAACGTATTACTTTGATGTCGGCTATTGAGATGTTCGAGGGAAACCATAATGGAATCATGTCCATGGCTCTAAATAAGGAAGACATCAGCTACAAAGTGTTTCCAAACTTCAGGTGTTAAAATAAAGGAAGAGATAGGCTTGGTTTCAAAATCATCTAAGTAAATATTTGCGAGTACAGGGGATAAAGGATTACCCATAGCCAGTCCATGATTTTGTTTGTATATATTATCTTGAAATTTGAAGTAACCTGACCTGATGCAATGTGTAAGCAAGGCTAACATGTTTTTGGATAACTTGTCCTTGAGTACTGTTAAGACTTCATCTGTTGGGCCATTAGTGAACAAAGAAGTTATGTCCAAGCTAGCTATGATGTCATCTTCATTAACTGTAATATCCTTGATGTATGTAACATATTCTGTAGTGTTCTTGATAAAGGATGGGGACTTGCATTAAAAACGTTTTAGGTATTTGGCAAGATATTTTGAAAGGTTATACGTCGGATAATTAATACCTTCTACAAGTGGGCGTAGTAGGGTGTTCTCTTTATGGATTTTAGGAACACCATATATGCGATTAATTAACGGATGGAGAGAGCGTAGAGATAAGCGAACGTTTGGGAATAATTCAGTTGTTGTTTTTAATAAGTTGTTTGTATGATTTTAAAGTTCAGATTGGATTTCTCTCGAGTATTGAGTAGGTATCATTATGTAGTAATTCAAGCCTTTTATTTTGGTAATCTTCAGAGTTAAGGATGACTGTTGAATTGCCTTTATCCGCAGGAAGGATAATTATATCTCTGTTGTGTTTTAAAATTTTAATAGCTTTGCATTCTGTTGAAGTAATATTATCTGCAGGTGGTTTGCGTTATTGATAATTGAACTTCAAAATCGTACAAATAACGTAATATATAAACATATAAAAGCAGCTGGCTAGAATAGTCACAACTGTTGTACGGAAAGCAAAGTCTGATTATGGAACGAAACTGGCTCTGAGTGCTAAAGAACCCACAAGAATTCTATCTATATGCTGCAAGTAAAAGAAAGAATGAATATGAAAGAATAACTCTTCTAAATCCAGGGTTACTGATGCAGAAGAGTTTGTTCAGTTAATGAGTGCCCATTTCGTTAAAAGCTATCAACCTTGTGAGCGCAATATTGAGCTCACTGTTACCTCTTCACTAGATCAAGAAAAGCAGGTGTGTGTGGCCGAGATAATAGAGATATTGCACAAACTGAATAAGAATTCAGCAATAGGGACTGATGGAATATCAGCATGTGTGTTAAACGATTATTCAGCTGAATTGATCATTACTTTGACCAGGATATTTAAAATGAGTCTCAGAATAGGAACGATTCCACAGTAATTCCATTGCATAAGGGTGGTGCAAAGACCGATGTATCAAACTATCGACCAAATAATATCTTAGGAGTGGTGGTGAAGATTTTAGAAAAATTAGTTAAGGCCCACATTCAGAAATGGGTTGACAGTGAATCTCTACTTTGCAATGAATAACATGGGTTTACTAAGGGAAGGTCATGTTTTAGCAACTTGCTCACATTCTATGACAATGTTACCGAACTAGATAACGGGAATGGATACACCATGATACTTTTGGATTTTGCTAAGGCTTTTGACAGAATACAACATGACAGAGTGCTGCATAAATTGGAGAATATGGCTTTGGGTTATACAACATTAGCATGGATAAGAGCATGGCTGATTGACAGATATCAAAAAGTGGTATACGGGGGATCTGAGTCTGCAAGGTTTAAGATAATAAGTGATGTACTACAAGGATCAGTACTTGGTCCACTGTTATTCAATCTGTACATTAATGATATTGGGAAGGATTTGACAAGCGACATACAGTTATTTGCTGATGATGCAAAGATAGGTAGGGTAATCAGGAATGCTGCTGATATACAGAACATGCATAATGATTTGAATAAGCTGGAATTGTGGGTATGGGAAAATGGGTGTCAGTTCAAAGTCAGTAAATGTAAAGTCATTCACTTCGGTATGATTACCTATCCAATGTTGTATTATATTGGTGGGATTAGGCTAGAAGAAACTGATGGCGCTAGGGGTATTGAAGTGTTAATAGATAGGAAGTTAAAGTTCAGTGGCCATGTTGAAAAGATTGCAAATACAACTGAAAAGATAATTGCAATGCTCAAACAAACGTTCACATTTAAAGATAAGGATGTTATATTGCCTCTTTACAAGGCCTTGATAAGACCTCACTTGGACTATTGTGCGCAGGTCTGGTCTCCTGGTTTCCGATGTGATTCTGATATATTGGAGAGAGTACAAAGGCAAGTGTTAAAATGATCTCAGGATTGTGGAATACTGATTATGAAGACAGGTTGAGAATTTATCGATTGCACACACTAGAAAATAGGAGAAAGAGGTTTTTCTCTTTGATTGAGATTTACAAACTGTTGAAAGGGTCATACAAGATTTCAAGTGATGGGATTTTTCAATTTATGGAGGGTGGGAAAAGGACGAGAAGGCATTCTTGGAAGCTTAGAATGAAGGTTGCCAAGAAGGGTGTAAGGGCCAGATTTTTCTCTCAGAAGGTGGTGCGTGATTGAAAGGGATTGCCATTGGATGTTGTGAGTCCAAGCAGTGTGAATGAATTCAAGAATAAGTATGATAGCTCTTGTGTGTAATATGTGGTCTCCCTCGAAAGTCTCTGACTCCCTGGAGGTCTCTCTTAATAATAATAATAATAATAATAATAATAATAATAATAATAATAATAATAATAATAATAATAATAATAATAATAATAATAATAATAATAATAATAATTCGCAGTTAGTCTCATATATGCTAACATAGTATAGCGTCTATCAGGATCCACAGCAACAATAATAATAGTAATAAAACAATTTTTCTCTTTCTTGGATCGACTTTCACATTAATACCTTCTACGTCTTCAGAAATATGGTGTACTCTTTTAAATCAAAACACTATTTATCTGTAGAAATCCTGAAATGACGTAAAAGAATACTCTCGATCTTAAAATAGACTTCTCTCAGGTGGTAATGTTCATGGTGATCCCTTTCTCACTGCCCTCCTTAAACAACTTTCTCACAAAACCGTGTTTTTATATTATGTTTTTATGCAAGTAATTTTATTGGCGGCTCTGTTCCACGTACTCACTCCAGCTCTAATCTTATCGAACGAATTTTCTAGTACTCTTCAATTCTACTTCTGTTCGTTTGAACAGCCTTTTCCATCCTGTTTTCAACAAAGATTATGATTTCAAACTGTACACGAAACATATTAACGCATTCCATCATTCTGCTAAACACCTACCGATACGAGGCAGTGTGTTTGTGTAAGTGATTAACAGAGGATAAGCATTGTGGTGTTTTGTCACTTCTTTTGTGCTCGGTTGATATAAAAACAGTAACTGCTGACTAGATTTTCCTGAAATCTATAAGATCGTTAAAGAATATTTTTTGTAGCGTATAGGACAGATAGATAATAAAAATCTGACAGGCAGATATTCGTCCAAAATGATCCTGAAGTATATAATATACAGTAGTATACAAACCAAAAACTTTCCTGGAAGCTAAAACAATCACAGTTGTTTAACAACTTTCACGTCCAGATGGCCATTCAATTACATTATGAGGAATTAAGTGACCAATCTCTTAATGTGACCTGGGCGTGTCTGAACAATAGCATCTAATGGAGGTAATCCTTAGTGGGAAAATCGCGTGTGATATAAACAGTTCTAATTACTAGAGAAGTCATGTTATATAGTGCATTTTCGAAAACAAGAAACTTTTATAATGCGTATCGAAAACTCTCAGAAACTGTTTTATTCATGAGCAAAACTGCAAAAATTTATTATGTTACAAACTTAATAGCATGCAGTTATAAAGCATTTTAATCTAAAAATTCATGTATGGAAGGTACACCATTTATAATTTATCATGTAATAAACATAAAAGGTCCACTTAAAGATACTACATCCATTTCCACAGCGACAGTATAATGATAGTCATACCATACATTTATTTATTACAAAGCATGGCAACATTACAATGTTCGAAGTGCTCTGTAAAGATGAACAGCATTTCCTCGCAAATTTTGTTCTGACAAGCAGTTTTGGAGAAAACAAATTTTGAAGCTTAACTTCGCTCATTGTAAGAAAGTTTGCATATTTCTTAATTTAAAACAAAGTAGCAGATGGGTTTACGCTTGCATGTAACTGTTCTTTTAAGAATCATGCTTCCCAAAGGCTACTGAAGTAGTTTCCTTTTGATATTGTGAAATTTAATTAATTTATTAATTAGTGCATTAACGATCACAGTTGAATGAAAATTTTATGATCTTATTATTTAATATTGTAAATGATAAATTTTGTTCCCTATCTTTCTCATTTAATTAGAGTCCAAGCAGATATTTATTTAAGTAATTTTTATGACATGTCAACCCACAAATGTACATCGGAAGACTATGAGTAACCACATATACTAGTTCTAGAAGCTTTTAAAATATATGATACGTGTAATATCATATATTTTAATTTTAACTTTCTAATTTTAATTTTCTTTCTGAAAAGCTCAAAACACTGCACTATGTTCACCTGTGTCATTTTACTTTTCTATGCAATTAAAAACTAGGTCGATGAGTAAGTGAAGTATCGGTCGATTTTAAAGACAATGCAAAATTTGAAAACGTATTCGACTTCTTTTTCACTGTCAAATTTTAAATATATTTCGGTTTCTTCTTTTCTCCGTTAGTGATACATCTTTGCATCCAGTTTGCTAATATTAGTTTTTATATAAGACAACAGGATTACGTTAAAGTATTATTAAAAAAAACTTTATACTTAATACTACTTTTGTTCTCTTTTTTTCTGGATAATCTGATTATTAAAAAGTAAATGAATTGTGTAAGGTACATTTTTATTGCAAAAACGGAAACTTTCAATAAGTAGTTAGTAATTTCAAAATATTAGTTGGTTTAAAATAAGAGTTTCTCTCTCTCTCTCTCTCTTTATATATATATATATATAATTTTTAAATTCAAACTGCATTCTTCCAGAAGCATTATGAAGATCAAGGTATTTGAAGTAATCGTATTTCTTCTTTGCGCAGTTGGCTTCGCGTACCAGTTAACTGCGTTTTTAATTAAGTTTTTCGCCTATCCAACTTACATGGATGTTATCGAAGTGAGGCCCGATTCGATTTATGTTCCAGCAATTACCTTTTGTAATCGGAATCCGTAAGTAATATTTTAATACGAATTGTAATCATAATACTGTTAAGTTACTAATAATAAGTTTCTAATAATACATGTTTTCATGATTTAGGTTTCAGTGTCTTATTTGATGGGTTAGCAATTCTTTGATATTACGCCAACCAACTGTGACCTTTGAAGTGTTTCTCTCATTAAGCTAGTACTCCCATTAAAGTGTAGATAAAACTATTACATTTACTAATGTAACGTAATTTGTATAGTCTAATAAATATTTACTAATCTGATAATCACTGCTCTGCTCATAGTACAGAATCTCACTGAAGAGAGAAAGAGGTTTTCTACTCTTGTAAGAAAAGTTAGGCTGCTTGAAGTAAGGCAAACTAATCCACCTCTGGATATGGAATAAAATAGTCTGGAGAAACTTTATTAAGCACCAGCGCAACTCAAAGATAATTACCGAATTACACTCTAACACTCTGTACATCCGTTAGGCTAGTTTACTCTGTGATGGTTTGTTACTTCTCATGGTGGATGATTCTTCTGTTTAGATTTCCTTATCAGGGCACACACACATTGTCGATCCTGTTCTCCTATACTTAAATACTCCCCCCCCCCTCTCTCTCTCTCTGAAGTCAAATTTGATCAACATTTTTGCTTTAGAATAACCATTTCCTCCTTATCATGTGACAAACCTCACAACACAGAAACGTTCAATATTTTATTTCCATCCGTCCACAAATGAGTTTGTATAAACTTAGCCAACTTCAATATTACTAAAATCGGTCTTTACCACGCTCTTACGCCCTCTTTCAAAAGACGTGCAGTAGATGCCGATAATAACAGATCTCAGACTTGATATGTTTCCCTTCTTAGGATTACAGAGGTCTGAGGTATCATAATGCCATTGCATCCATATTCTCTTCAGAATCCTGAAAACTGAGCATCTTTTCCCTCTCTCAAGACATTTCATAGAGAAGCAGTTGGACGAACTAGTACAGTTAGATTTAGAGAAGGAAGACAGTAGGTACGATTCTAGTCGCGTACCACCTGAACTCTTTTTGTTTTCAGCCAGTATCCAAGTTATTTAATCTCACCCACAACAATACCAACGTTAAGGTTTTGAATGACATGTGGACGTAGTTGTCTTCCAGACTTCCATCCTAATATCTTTAGAATTATTCACACCCAAAAACTAAACTATTGGTAATAGGTAAGCGATTGAGTCTGGCATCTTACGTCTACCAAACGTTAGGGAGTTAACACCTCTTTTTACTCCTATTTAGGGAATAAAACTATTAAATAATTTAATATGCTTTAAATTTTATAATATCCATTATGTCTCGGCTTGACAAGACATGTCAGAAGATCTGAAAATAAGACAAACGAAGGGCTCTAAACTCTTCTCCATTTCTTGTCCTTAACGGATACACTTAAAACTCAGTAAACAGGTATTATTTTCCGATAATTCTACTCCAAAATCTGAATATCCATATTTGAAATTTGTTCATTCAAGATTGCTATCCTGATTAATCGAGGTCTGAAGTAGTTTTCAAACCAATCCAAATTATTTCGCTTTCTCAGAAGAACAATAGTCGCACGCGGTCAAGTATCCGCGTGCTATACGATCTCATGCAGGTCATACAATTCGAAGTTTTGAATTGTGAAAAGAAGAACATGCACGCAGTGTTAATCGCAAAAGGAAAGAGACGTCTGAGCTAGATCATTATATGCCAACAAAATTCACAATCTTGACTGGAATATAACTACAATGCCCAAATTCCAATAAGGAATTTGTCAAGGAATTTGTCTCTTATTTCTTCTCATGTGATTTTTAATAAATACTTAATGTTTGGATAATTCAAGTCTTCCATGATAAGTTTTGTTTTGTTTGTCATCAATCGAGGTAATTTGGCGATGTGTGTTTCATACGCACCAGCAAATGATCTAGTAGAACTGCAACAACTTCCACACTCTACCTCACACCAAATAGCGTTAAACGTGTTGTTGTATGGAACATTGTTACTAATATTGCATGCATAAGTTTCTAACGTGATTGGATTCAACTATCCGCTCCTACCTGTATATAGTCCACAGATTTTGGCATGATTCGGTTTCTCTGCCTCTCCCTGTCATGTGACATAACAGAAAGTAATTTCTCTCGACTCCTGAAATAGTTAAAATAGTTACGAATTGTTTTCCAGTGCAAGTCGTCACTCTTGTATAAATAACTTCTTTCATAAAATTCTCTTTGCACATCTAAAATTCGTAACTATTCCTTCTGCACCTAATGCGTATCGAATCCTTTGTAATTACGGCCACTTTCCTCGACTGACTACTGTTATATCCTCGTACTGGTCTAAAGATTTTCACATTCTTCACACCCACTTCTTCAAGCAATCCTTTTATGCCCTCTTTATACCCCGAACCAAGGTATAAAGTTTCAGCACCCTAAGACGGAATAAGGGCTGTCCGAATTCTGTAATCTTCCCAGGACTTTACTCCCTCAGTCGCCATGTTGAATCCAGTAGTTTGGTGACACAGTATACCAACCATTGTTATTATTATCCGATCCAGGAAACTTTAAATGTCAACCAATAAAAGATTGTTTATCCTCGATTTCTGGTAGAGGGACAAGCAAAACGTTATGATATAGTTTAATTATATTTATTTAGGTGACGTATCAGGGTATATGTATTGCAGGATTTATATTCACTGAAGTTACATTCAGGGGGACGATATTAATAGTTATTTTTTCTCTTTATATTTTAGGGTCCTTAATCCACAATTCTGCAAAAAATTTAAGAATATGTGTGCAAAAGTCGGTGATAGCCGAAAAAAGAAACGCGAAAGGCAACTTCATCGTATGGTAGGTTAATGTTAATATCTTTGGTTTTTCTACTGATATTATAAGCATCCGTAAACTGAATGAAAACTAGTCGCATATCTACTTGCTAATGTAATGTAATGTAGTGAGTTATGATTCGTATTTAATATACTTTTCCTAAATATTTTATTTTATACGTAACCATAATAATATTGTGTAATGTACATTGTTATGAATATTATATTGTTAGAGTTTTATACTTGTGATATGTATACATACAGATGTTTTTATACTTATATTGTTAACATTTTAACGAATTTAGAATATCATATAATGAGAATTATATCCTCTGATTTGTTCTGATCTATTCACTGATATTTTTCAAAGCTGATAACATCTCCTAATAAATTTATGTAGGCAGTTTTTAAACTCCATCCTGGTTTGAAGGATATCGAGAAACATTTGTGACATCCAGAATGCAACAAAAGCAATCAGTATATATAAAATATATTAAATATTAGATTTTCGAATGTGTATAAATAAGTATGGAGCGTTTTTTAATGAATAATTATATGTTCTACAGAACGTTGTTCTTCAGATGTACAACAGGGCATATCACTTGCTTCCAACTCGAGAAGAATGGAAAGAGTATGGTCACCAGGAAAGTGAACTGGAAATATGCAATGTGAAATATGATGGCTTAGAACAGAAATGCAAGTAAGAGCATTTGTCATATGGCTGAACTAATGTATTAGTGATATTAATACTTTTATATTTGCTTATATTTATATTTTTATTTGATATGTTTAATTTATTTAAAGTAATGTGAATTTAATGAATATATATTAATTATATATTTTAAATATTTTTAAAGCAGTGTATATTATACATCTGCAAAAAGTGGCTTTTCATCTACTTTTTAAGTAGGTAATCGCTAATTTGTAACTATTTTCATTCCTTTCCATGTATGCTTACCTAAAATTAATATCACAACGATTATGGCGAACACTATGTTGTTCTGGTTTCCTTATGGGTTTATTATTTTATTTATCCTATCTAAATAACAGAACTTATTTTGAAGAGTAGAATAACTGGGAAGAAATATATTTCATACATTTCGAGTATTCTGAAAAGTTAACAAGCAACAGATGCATTTGACAATACTTAAACCCTGAAAACATTTCCTAAGCAAAACGTTTGGCATTAAGATCTCAAACAAAGTCACTGTTGATCCACGAACATCGTCCTGCTTTTACGAACATTTTATGAACCATAAACGTTCAATATTTAAACACTGCACTCGTCTGAGTCAAATGTTAGATCATATGATATGTACCGACATATGCACCAATCACATCATTATATCAATTCATACACAGACTTGAACTGTTAGCCCTTGCGATTTAAGCGATATTATCATATTTTCTAATCGTTATGTTGAATATTGTCCAATTTCCGCATTAATTCTCGTTAAAATTTTCCTTATCTAAATATTAACATATTTATTGTATAAGTTCGAATGTAAGTTTAATAGTATAAGATTTATCTATCTTTAACACGAAATGTAATAATAATTTGTTAGTGTTAGATCTTGTAGTAGCATCAGAGATCTATCTATAACTACAGTAGTAACTCGACTTCCGATCGGGTAAAGTGAACATGCAGTATTATTGTCCTCTTGGAATTTTCAGTCAAGAAAGGATTTATGTGTAACTACAAAGATGGCGATTATAACAAACTTATGAGACAACTTGTAGCAGTACCGTGCCATAGGAAGCTACATGGAGTGAATATCAGTAGCTTCCTATGGCAGGGTATGCACTCTGATACTGCCTCGCTCAAACAGTTCCTGAGAAGCACTCAGGAACTGTTTGAGCGAGGCAGTATCAGAGTGCATACCCAAGGTGAGGAGGATAAACCGAGTAGGGATTAAGTGGATAAGTAGCAATATGAAGAAAGAGCTGCAAAAAATATTGAAGAGATAAAAAAAGAGATTATCAGCATGCTTATGAACAATATAAAACACACAAGGATGAAGGGTAACAATTATGATAAGGATGGCTAAATCAGATTTCGAGGGAAAATTAGCTAAATAGGCCAAAGTAACTCCAAAACAGTTTTTTTCGCTACGTAGCAAGTAAAAGAAAAAATGATTATGAAAAGATTACTCTCCTGTCATCGATGCAGCAGTGATGGACGGAATATCAGCTCGTCTGCTACGAGAATGTGTAAGTGAACTCTCAGTGCCTCTAACGAAGTTCTTTAATCTACGTCTGAGCCTGCAAGGTTCCAAGGGAGTGGAAAGAGGGTAAGATTTCATTACGTAAATGTGGCTCCAAGACAGAAGCAGAAAATTATGGAGACCAATTAGTATATCTGGAGGGATGATTAAAGTATTGGTTAAAAGTAAAATTCAGGAAAGGGTGGATAGGAATTTATGGTGGATACTCTATAAGGGCAGAATGGGTTTGCTAAAGGGAAGCTCTGCCTCAGCAATTTATTCACATTTTATAATAAGGTGACAGTAGAACTGACTTGTTCTGTTGTCACCATGCGGTTTTCCGGTTTTTCATGCGGTATTGTGTCAAATTCTTGACAAAAGAATTTTGTCAAGAATTTGACAGAATTTGACAGACGGAGGAGAGAGGGGGATATGATAGAAACATAAGTTACTAAAGGGTTTCTGTAGGACTGACACAGAAGAACCCTTTTCTATACATGAGGAGTAAGGAGAAAACAAAATATAACACTTGGAAGTTGACTGAGAGTGATGTGGTTAGAAAGGGGGATGAGGACTAAGTTCTTTTCTTGCAGAGTGGTGAATGAGTGAAGTGAATTGCGAGAGGGGGTTCTGAGCGCCTCACCAGTGAATGCGGTTAAGGAAATATGTGATAGGTACTGTGTTCATGGATAGTGTAGGTCGTACATGATGAGTCTTTGACTCTGTGAAATACCGTATAAATAATTATAATATTAATTGAATAATTACGTATGTTCTATATGTACTAAAGTCATAAACTCTGCTTAACAAATTCAACCAAAGACTTTGAAAATGAGGTGTGCTCACGCAGTTTGAGAAGAATCAGGACAAAAGTTGGTTATATGGTGTAAAATAGAATAATAATGAAATGAGAAGACAACGAGAAACGTCGGACAGGTATAAAGATCATTACACTGGAGTATTTACGAATTACCAAAAAGATTACAGAATTAGAATTACAGTCAGATTTACAGAATTGTTTAGAGAATTACAGATTACAGAAGTACAAAAAGATTACTATGTTGCAGAAGTCGGCACACTATACTTGAAAATATCGTCACCGAACATCGAAACGGCATATGATTTCCCTTCTTCCTCTTTAGTATCTAACAGGCCTAAGATCACTTGTTCAACATAAGGGCTTCTATCCGATTCTATGATAACAAATTCTTACACCATGAGAGACCTCAGCTGACCAAGAGAGAAACAGTGGCTGTCAGCGTGCAGTCTGACACCTAAGGGACCCACATATGTTCGATTTGATTAAAGTCTCGCTATAGTGTTAGTCACTGCAGTCATTGGATGTCTTCAGTTTCAAGATTCTCCAACAGTTGAGCTTTATGGGCAGTGATATTTCTATTGATAATATGGAAATCTGGTCCAACCACATTCCTACATAGTCGACCCCTCTTATCAAAAACATACAGAGGCGGTTGGATCATTCATCATCATTTCAAAGGAGAACACCGTTTCCACTTTATGTGTCATTTTCTGTGATGTTGGAGAAATAGACTATTTGTTCTGGACAGAATACATTCCTCGTTATCTTGAGATCAAACTGTGTTTGTTGGTTAAAAGGGACTCAGCAGACAGCAAAACACACTGTATATCATTTGTAAGTACCACAAATCTCATGTTCATCGCACCAGTTTATACCACTTTACTTTCTTTTAATGGGATAAAACCGCTGCCTTCCTTGCTTTAGATCCAGCGAGTTATCTCAGAAAGCCGGAATGCGTATTTTACCCCTCAGTCTAAATATCAGCGAGAGCCTCTAAAACCAAATGATAACAAAAGACATAATTATTTTAAATGAAAATATTTTAATAAATTATGCAAAAGTTATTCATTAGAAACTATAAACATGTTTGAAGGCTTATTAGCATCCAGAATTTTGGCAGTTTCTGTTTCCATGGAAGCGCTTGCTTTTTGCTTCGCGCTTCTGAAATGATTACAAATTTTTATAAGAATTTCTTTTAATACTTTTCGCATTGCGTGTATCGACGTAACTGGCTAATCTACAGTGATGGAAGTTATCTACCAATTTATTTTACACTACTTCTCCAGAACTAGTCTTTCGATGGACTTTATGGCGAAAAATAGAACGAAGTTATTTCCGAACAGCACTAGGTCTGTCATTCGCTTCATGGCCTAAGAAATAATAGGATTCACAAAGATTCCAGCATTCACTTGAGGATTAAGAATTGATTCATTAAAACCTCTGTTAAAGAGCATTGTTTCACTGATACCTAATTGTAGAGTGATAATCATAATAGCATGAATGATTTTTGTTTTAATTGGTTAAACACTAATAATATTGACCATATATTCCACCTTTGAAATGTGAATTGTTCTGCATTTTCAAAACTGAATTGCCTCATATTCATTGAACAAAGTGATGAAATGATGCAAAGCTGACATGGCAACTAAAGCTGTGCTGCTGATAATTGCTAATAACTTTGAGGAGAATCACCATTAGATAGCAGTATCGAAAATAAAGGTTGAGTTTCAGTAGAATACGAAGATAACCACACAAGGTGTTCCACACATGAGATCAAGAAGTTTCAAAAAGATATTCCACGCGTAAAATCCAGAAAAAGATATTTCACACAAGAGATTCACAAGAAGATATTTTGGAAAAACAAAACGACCTATGAAATCCTGTATAGGTCATGCTTTCATTTATAGTACGTCAGAGGTCGTTCAGTGGACAGCTTCAATGCTCTACCTTCAATTATAAAAGTAAAAATGGTTTGACTTTACTAGGATTTTTGAAAATACGAAAAAGGAACAACATTCACAGTATACGGGGATTAAAAATAAGGATTGAATTTTTATCTTGTCTACTCTCTACTCACTTGCCTTTACTATATCAATTTCATAAGATTTTATAAGTGTATAAGCGACATTTTTTATAATCGCTTTTATTATACTCGTAGTAACCAGGAAGTTTCAACCCGTTGTAATATCAGTGAGATACTATGGAGTGTGAGATCTCATTGAAACATTGTTATACAAAGATCCTTTCATTTTAATGAGTGACCAAAAATCACTGAAATTGAAACTTACAGAAAGGGAGACCTTCAGTCTTTCACCCCCCTTCCATCCCCCTCTATCAGCTCTAACGCTAGGAAAAGTTCAGCAGTATGGCTTGGGATTGCAATGTAATACTACAGTTGTTGCATTACATCACTACAATTGTATTCATTAAATACCAACCACTCGGTAAAATGTCATGACAGAAAGCATCTGCTCAAAGTTATTACAATAATCATCATCAGCCCCTCTAGTCCCTTGATCTGTTGTGAAATTCTTATCAGAGAGAGAGAGAGAGAGATCCAATGGTTCTCTCGATCCCTCTCTCTCTCACCTCATCTAAATATTGTGTAACCGGCACAAAAGACAATGGATAACATTTGTGATTCAAGCAAACCATACATTATGCATCCACCTACAGTCACGCGTACAGTCATATATTTTCATCACAGATTTTTGAGAGCTTATACACTAATTTGTCTAAGTGGTGAAGTGTATAACTATTATAAAATATATTTTATATATGTATTTTTTTTTGCGCTTTAGTTTCACCGGCAGGGAAAGAATTCGTTATTTTTCATTTTTGCATGATGTCGATCACATTCCTCGAAACTGTTATACTCTCTACTCATTGCTCAAAAGACCAGAGGACAAACCGTTAAAGTTTTCCTCAAATTTTTGTAAGTAACATTTCGTAACCTAAAAATTGAAGTAGTTATTTTTACATTGATATCAATTTGTAGCGAGGGTCAGTAGTTGAAGTGAGATAACACTATTCATTAGAACAGTCAATTGAGGAAAGATGAAGGTACGTCATACTTTATTAGTGAGAAATCTAAACGTTTTACTGTTGGTATGGCTACATTGTTACAGTCAGAAAACACATTGTTTTATGGATAATAGGAAGTAAATCATCTTATTATTTAGACGAGCTGTTAAGTCATAATGAACAAACTATATGCAAATAAACAAAACCTCATTTATTCAAGCTGCTCTGAAATAATATAAATTCTTAACATAGACACTCTCTTATAATCACATCAGCACATGACCCACTATGAATATATCAAATAATATCTCTATAATTTTAGTATTTTTTCGTACTAAATTATAGTAATTAATATCGATGAAATTGTATTCTTCTTCTTTATTAACAAATGCTCCAACAGAAATCGGCGGATCAGGTGGAACAAAGTACACCATTTTTTTCTATCCTACCATATTCTTATTTCATGAACACAGTTCCTTCTCAAGTTTTTTTTTTATTCTTTTTTTTTTTAAATTTAGCTTCCCACCTTCTACATTGTATTTCATTTCGTCAATTTTCATTTCATACACTGGTCTAGGTATTATTGTTTATAACTTCCTTCTCACAATATGGTCCAAAGCATTTTATCCAAAAGTTCTCAAGCATGTCTTTGACTTATACAACGCATTCCTGATGTCCGCATTTCTTATTTGATTTTTCTTGCTTTTGTTAAGATTGTTCTCCAGACTTCATTCCCATTGTCTGAATTCTACTTATGTCTCTTTTTCTTAGTATTTTCTTTTCTCTGCCGAATAAGATAAAATGGCAAAAAAATAACCTCTGTTAATCAATATATTTCACTGTGTCCCAAAATAAACAATTACAATGTTAATGAACTGACGAATATATCGTGATCTATAGTTTTGATCATCATCAAACTTCAAATATTTGAAGTTTGAAGTCTCGATGGATTTGAACTTAAATGCATCAAGAATATGGTAATGTGCAGCTGAACCGGTTGTTTATTTTTAAACAGAAGAGTGCTTCCCAGCATATTATTTAATCTGGTTCAATCATGTCATGGCTATGCTCTCCCTACTTCGAAAAGGTATTCATGTTGTCCACTTTCAAAGTCTTTGACCTGATAAAACAGTGAATGCTAAGTTTTCGTTTTGACTCTTTGCAATATGGAATAGATCTCTTATTAGATGCAGTTTATTGTGTATTATCTTCAAGGATCTAAATATGTGTGGTAATTTCCAGTAAATTGAGATCAATGTGGGCTTGAAACCATTTACGATTGTTTTGGAGATGATTTTAGTCTGTATTAATCGGTATGATTAGTCACCAGTTTAGAAGATTTTTATGGTCCTTCTTCTTTGAAATAATAAACAAATCCTTTGATGTGAGTATATATAGGCCACATGATTTTTTCTTAGTAAATATTTGTATGTTGTTTCAAGTTTGTCCCGAATGATTCCGCTACTAGTTTGTCTTCCAAACTTTCATATTTTTGTTTATTATTTAGAGAGTAAACAAGTATTAGGCGCAGAAACCGTCAATCTTAGTTGCGTATGACATTGTGAATAAAATATAGTGGAACTTTAGACGAAAAATAAATGAAAAATAGCCAGATATCCTTCGGATCTATAGCAGTATGATACTGTATAACATACTTAAATTACATATAAAAGTGAAAACATATATAAAATATAGCATTGTGGCGCTTATGTAGATAAATTTGGATTAGCGATAGCCACCTGAAATCTAAGAACATTTGTAGTTTAATGATTTTGAGACATCCTTGGATGATATTAAGAAACAGAGTACAATCATTTCATTTAAAGAAAACAAACAAATAAATATCCGCTAAATATTCGTAATGAATTACACACTATACGTAAAGATATGATGCTAAAATATGGAGAAATGTAAAGTCTAACTTCTAAGGACGGACATTGTACACAGAATTGTACATCACAATATTGTGATGGTTTTACGTGAAATAATCCTATATTTCACGTAAAACCATCACATTAAAAATTTAATTAGAGTTGTGTAATTTCGTATTTTGATAAAAGTGAATTATATGGTTACCCTATCTTTTAGATGAAATATGTTTTGAAGATTTTTCTCTGGGATCCTATTAAGCGGCCATTTTTATGTAGCGGATCCTGAGAATTTTCGCGATTTCAGAGGGTTTTAAAATTAATCACAGCTTATTTCCAGATTGTCAGATGTCTTATGTTTACTGCCATTTTAAATCGTGCGCATTTTTGATTTCTTATTAGTATTTCTAAAAAAAAATGATTCAAGGTCTTCCGAGTGTTCTTTTTCCCATAGCGCAGTGGTTCTTAACCCTTTAGTAGTTGCACCCACCACTAAGTATCCTAAAATATTTTCGCGTCCCCTAGTTTGTAGTAACATAATAATAATAATAATAATAATAATAATAATAATAATAACAACCACAACCTTTTTTAAATAGTGGTTTTACTTACTGATTATAATGACAAAAATCAGAAAACAGAATCAACTTTACTTAAATGTATTTTAATGAGACCTCTGTTGTTGATCACTCTCTACTGATTTGTCTATTCTTGCTTCAATTGTGTTACTCAACGCAATTATTTTCTGTTTTACATGCATGATTCATCCGTGGAATTATCACTGTCACTACTTTCACGTGTTCTTTTTGAACTATCAAGTGTATTTATATTTAGGAAATCAAATAATGTTCTTTATTTGCTCATTTTATAAGGAGGTAAATTTTAAGAAATAATAAATCAGTATTACAGCACTGAAAGTTTCGAAAAGTAATTGCACTCAAGTAGCACTTAACAATGCTGAGTTCTATGCATTCGTACTAGTATTGTTTAAAACTTCAGAGAATTACTTCTATCACACGTCCAATAGGCAAATGTCACGACTTGCAGTGTTGCCAGCAGCGAAAAGTCGACTTGTGGCGCCACCACAAAAGAAACTGCTGAATTAAACTGCATAATTCATATTACTAATAAAAAATTATGCAAGTTTGAAACAAAGTAAAATAAAGAGCAAAACATAATTATTTTAAGAGATTTCAAAATTTTAAAAACTAGAAACGTTCTATAAATTTTCCGCGACCCCCCTCTCCGGTTAAGAAACACTGCCATAGCTTACTTTACCGCAGAGGCTCTAAGTTGAATCTACAATTCTGAGTCATTGTATGTTTTATTTATGCTGCAGTGAACAGGTATGTACAAATAATCTTGATTGAAACGCTTCATTTTTATGAAAAATATGTCTCAATATTGGCAAAACAAGGTTGATTTTTAAGTCCAAACAATGTTATGTAGGTGATCAAATATGACTTTGACTTTTTACGAGAGATATGTTCTTGATTGGTGTCTGTAAGAAAATTAGTCCCATTCTGTTATTTTCATCTCTGTACAACCTTTGAATATGAAGACAATTGCAATTTTTATTATTCCATTTTCCAGCATATTTATTACATCCAACTATAATTGAGAAGTTATTTTAGGATCATCAGTGGTATGTCAAGTGACAAAAGTAGATAGTAGAATAAATAAACAGAAGAAAAATGTCTATGATCTGGTACATAAAGAGTCGTATCTAATCGGAGGAACTCTAATTTAACATAAAATAAATTCGTATTTTCTTTATTCTTTTTCTTTCTTTTTTATAATTCACTCTTTTTTCATTCTCAAATGTCATGTTGATAACTAAAGTGATGAAAAATGAAGAGGTATATGGCTTCTGTTTCGTTTAAAAATTAGATATGGTAATAATTTGATGAAGGAGAGCGTATGGTATGAAAAGGGATTATCTAAATATTAAACACTCATTGCTCAAATCTATAAGGATTGTGAATGCTGCACAAAGTGTGGCAGTATAAACAACATTGAATATCAGTGTCGGTAACGCATCAATAGAACGTTGAGGCACTTCAAGGTAGGGGTAGATGCTATTTTCTGTCACATCTCCTACACTCTTCACCATAGTTTTGTCCGGCCACGATTAACTGTGGTGGTAGCAGATTGCCCTTGTATGCAAGCTGAATAAATATTATTACAGAGTGCTCTGTTAAGAAAGTACGATGGTGGTCTGAAAGTGTTGCCATCTATGGTGGTCCTCTACTATAGATGGCAACACTATCGGCAAGATTTTTTTTTTCTAAGTTGGTACACCTGTTATGAGGATCAGTGTGAAACTGCAAGTTATTCTATCAAGTAGTTTGCTTTATACAGCTGTATGAAGCAAAAGTGTTGTCTGTATCCCTTGAAAAGGATAAAATTGAGTATCGTGCAGTTTTAAATGTTTTTATAAAAGAAGGTGTAACTTCAAAATAAATTCATTCGAAGTTCATAAAAGTTTATGGGAACTCTTCTCCTTCGTTTTCGACAATTAAGAAATGGGCTGCCGAGTTTATACGTGGCTGTAACACTGAAGCTGATCCACGTGAAGGACGTCCAAAAAGTGTAACAACAATATAATTCATTGATCAAGTGCACGATATGGTATTGGATGACCAGCAAGTCAAAGTGCGTAAAATTGATGAGACTATAGGCATTTCAAAAGAACGTGTAGGATATATTTTGCATGAAGAATTGCTTATGATAAAGCTTTGCGCAAGATGGGTGCCACGCTTGCTCACAGCGGATTAAAAAACTCACTCGCATGAAAATCTCTGAACAGTGTTTGGTGCGGTTTAACAAGAATAAAACTGATTTCGATTAATAACTATGGATGAGACTTGGATTCACCATAACAGAGCAGAATCCAAATAGCAGACAAAACAGTCAACAGAAGCCAGTTGTTTCACACCTATGAAGACAAAGCCAGTTCCGTCAGTGGGAAAGGTCATGGCATCGGTGTTTTGGTATACTGAAGAAATTTTGTTTATTGATTATCTTGAAATGAGTAAAACAATAACTGGGGAATATTATTCCGATCTCGTAACCAGACTAGATGAAAACATTCGTGAGAAAAGCCGCGGTTTGCAGAAGAAAAAAAATCATCTTTCATCAGGGCAATGCACCTGTTCACAAAGGTATTTTGGCAATGGGAAAAATTAAGGGATATGCACTGTGAATTGTCGGAGCATCCACCATATTCCCCTGATTTGGCTCCCTCCGACTTCTGTCTCTTCTCAAAACTAAAACTTTTCCTCGCTGGTTAGCTGTTTCTTCGAATCAGAGGTGATGGCAGCTACAGAGGGGTATTTTGCGAATCTTACTGAGAACCACTACAATGACGACGGGATAATGCCGCTGGAGCGTCGCTGAAATAAATGTATTAGTCTTACGGGAGATTATGTTGAAAAATAAAAAATAATTTTGGAAATTATAAATTCGTTTTTTCATTGTTAGGCCGAGAAATTTTCAAACCACCCTGTAATGTCATAAAGTTCTTTATTCTAGATCATCTCAACTAATAGATACTCACATGCCAAACTTTCCATAGCATTTGTGAAGATCAAAAGCACTCGTTTCATGAGATAATAGTTGTGACATATATTTGTACTACAAAATTAGAAATTACATGAAAGTCTTTTATCTTTATATATATATATATATATATATATATATTATTTATTTATTTATTTATTTATTTTCATTTATATGATACTGATTGCGGAAACGCATTTGCTGGACATAAAAATAAAATTTCAAAATTAAGAGAAATCACTGTGGAATTGAGAAAAATTAATTGATAGAACAAATACCGAAAAAGGCGTCATGTATTTGTTGTGTTGAATACTTAAATAAACCGTACACTTAGATGAGTTAGAAGAGCTGTGCAATTGTAACAATTCTATATGACTGCTGAATAAAAACGGCTACCATAATGAACAGTGTACCAGAAAAAAAATTCTACAAATGATTTTTTTCATCTAAAGCATAGGGTGACAAAATGACTCACTTTAATAAAAATTAAAAATTATGGAGTTTCTGCTCCCTGGTGTTTTCACTTTGCATGACCCAATAGTAGAGGTCACAAAATGGGGAAGATTGAGAAGCAAGAAGGTTAGCATAAGATCTCTATAAAACGAAGTGTGTACTCCGGCCGCTGGTAATGAATGCGTGTGAATTCCCAGTCATTGGGGCGAACAGAATTATTTTTGTTAAAAGAAAAATTTGTTACTGTACATTGGTAGATAATGTATTGTAAGTGAAGCTGTTTTATGTAAGTGGGGATTCGGTAGTGGAAGCTTTTCGAAAGTTTCAAACGCAGAAAAAATGAAGAAAGATCATCACTCGTTCCCAACTACAGTCTCTAATATGACGTTTTGAGGATATTGGAAGTTTGTCAGATCGACCAGGGACTGGTAGACCAGAGTTATCCGAATCTCGTACCAGTGCTGTGGTAGCTCAAATGAATGTCCTAGCTGCACAATCAACAAGCGGTGTAAAAAGTGCGCAGGAAGCTGCAAGAATCATAGCCATAGCGAAATCGTCCATATTCCGTATCCTTCTTGGTATGTTAAAACTTGTATCCATAAAAGTTGAAATCTCGTCAGAAGCTGTTACCAAGTGATACCACTTTTATTTATTTATTCGTAGGGAGTTTCTTCCCTTTTTCTCCCCCGCCCCTATTGGGGCTAGTTGAGCTCCTTCCTGGGGGGGTAAGTATTTATGACTGTAGATCCGTGTGTTCACGGGGCTGGTTTGCCTGCTTACGATAAAGGGTTTTTTCCCCCAGATAAACTGGGGAAAAAAACAGCTGTCCACGCCCAAGACCGGCTAACTTGGCTATCGCTGAGGAAGATCCTTAAGCTCTTCACGTCGGCGACGGGAATAGAACCCAGGACACTCCTTCCCCAGGCATATGGTTGCGAAGCCCACAGTCACTAGGCTAACCGCGCGGACAGTGATACCACTAAGAGGGAGGAATTCGAAACGGGGGTTTTGATAAGAATCGCAGACGATCCGCAATGGCTGTACAATATCTTCTGGACAGATGCATGGGATAGTCAATACACATAACTGTCGAATATGGATGCAGGACAATCCACAAGCCTACACAGAGGAGACGTTGGATTCACTGAGACTCACAGTTTGGTGTTGGTGGGGCTTTAATACATCCATCATTATCGGTCCCTTTTTTTTTTGAAGGACATGTGCAACAAGGGGCTGGAAGACGTGCTCAGTAAATGCACAGCGCTACTTTCAACTGCTACGCGAAAACGTGTTACCATGTTTGTGAGAAAAGAATGTTTTTCCCACAGCTACGTTAATGCAGGACGGGAAGCCATCTCATAGCGCAAATCCTGTGATGTAGCTCTCATCTGCACATTTGGAGAAAAACTACTCATCAGCTGTAATTGCAACTCCGCATGCCCCCCCCCCCCCACCTCTGACTTGACACCAGTAGAGTTTTGGTTGTAGGGCTATTTAAAATCCCGAGTGAACCTGAGATTGCTCATCTTGCTTAGCGGAATTAAAAGATACCGTGAAGTTGCTTGCATCAACCCGAATATGCTCCACGCTGCTGTAATTGGCGTTTTCATCCGCTTGCAGATTGTAATTGCTTGTTCCGGCAGACACGATGAACAAGTACATTAGTGATATGTAATGGGTTTCCTGCATATGATTAAATACGTTGTCAATGCTCTTTTTTTTTTTCAAATCAAAAAATCATGTTTATTTGTAAGCTTCCTATTGTTGAACAATCATACGTGTAACCTAAGAGCAAGCTCATCCAGGTTACGATATGCATCAAGTTACAAAAATTTATGTAATGCATTTTCATTATATACATATATGTACATTCATATAATATACATATTACATACTATTATAATATAATTACATAATAAAATCGCAGATAAAATAGAATTTCATCATACAGAGAAAGTTGCATAACAATTAATTAGGAACAAAATAAAATGGCATTTAAATTTTACATTTTACACATAAGACTGAATCTTTGAATATAAATATGCTAAAAAATAATTTATACAATTATTTTAACAGAGCTTCCCGATTTCTGTGGGAAAATAAATACTCTTTGATTAGAGTTTTGTATTTGTTTGGGTTAGTTTCAATTCTTATTGTTAAAGGTAGTGTGTTGAATACTTTTGGCGCTAAATAAGTAAACTGTTTGTGTATAGCTTCTTTATTTGCGTTTGGAACTAAATATTTTAAGCCCTTATGTCTACTAAGGAAAGTATCTTGTTTCATATTTACGTATTCGTTGTCGTGTTTTATGAATAATAGTATTCTATAGACGTATAAATACCTAAGGGGTAGTATGTTTAGTATGGTATATTTATTACACATTGCAGTATAATTATATCTGTTTATAGTTAAGATTTTAATTACTTTATTCTGAGTCGAGACTCAAGGTTTCAGAGTAGTGCGAACAATTCCTCCCCATCTTAAAATACCATATTATGTTGTGCTTTGAATCCAGGCAGAATATAGTACTTTTAGCATATTTAAATTTAAGAATCCGTTTAAGTAGTAAAGTCTGTTTAACATAATCCTTACTTTATTTACGGCATCCGTAATATGCGGTTTCCAGCTTAAATTACTATCAATTTTTAATCCCAAGTAAGTTATTACACTGACGTTTTCTGTTTTCTCGCAGTTGCAATTTGAATTTGTCCAGCAATTCCAATCATGCAAAATTAATTGTGCTGTGAAGTTCATTTTGCCACTTACGAAAACTAAAATTTACATATTTAGTTTTTGAGACATTCAGATTGAGTTTGTTTGACTGTCATTGAAAATACGAGTATGAACTAACTTTTTCTCCCCGCCAAAATAATCCCCTTCGTGGGATTCACTTTTGTGCAAACCACACTCTAATATATCAATTTGTCTGATTTTTATGAATTATTGAAATATTTAGTGACTTATGGGAAACCTTGTATATATGGCAGTTAATAAGGAATCTCTGTTTCTTTCAGGGATTTCCATGGAATTTAATGTTCATCAAGAAAATTACAGCTCCCTGAAAGAAATGGCTGGTATGGATATGAAGTTCCATTCTCAGTATGAAGAAATGGTTGACCAAACTTACTTTTTACCGATGGAAACGATGAACCACGTAAAGTTACGTCTGGTAGGTTTATTATTCTCTTTTTCTTCCACTTTCCTGTTCTATTAAAGTGACCTACTCCTCAAGCAAGTATACCCTGAAGGTGAAATTTTCTATTCTGAATACTTTACAAAGAAAATAAATGTATTTATTTTATATGCAAATCAACTCCCAACTTTATTTCGTGATCGATAGCATGAACTTTGTAAACTGATTTAATACGCATCATTTAATGAGATCAATTTTAAGAGCAGCGATTTTCTACTTATTATTTGTTCTTAATAAACTAACGATTAATTCATTATGATCTTTATTATACAAACAGCTACTGCAGTCAAGACGAAGATAGACATACTAAGGCAATTTCTTGTGTAATAAGGAAAAACGTTTTGTGAACTGAGAAGGACTTGTAGCGTAATAAAACAAATGAAGAAATTCTGATTTAGGCTTATGTGTACATGGTTATTAGTTTGATTATTAGTTGAAAACATGATGATTAGTTTTCTTTTATCCATACGGACGGTACGACAGGATAAAGCCATTAATCCTTATTTTAATTGTTTTGGTTTCCAGTGTCTCTGCGTGTATTCCCTGATCTCTTTGCGTGTTTTCAGGGACAAAAAAACCTGAGTTTTTTTTTAGTAAAAACAATCCACATCAATATGAGAGCGGCAAACTCAGCATTTAATTGAAAATGCTTGATAAAGTTTCCTTTTGTCATAGACAGGATTCGAATCTGTCTTTCCAAACAAAGGACTAGTCTAAACCAACTGAAAGCTGTAGGCGCGACGTAAAGAAATACATACTGTATGAATAATAATGCATACAAATAATAAAAGGTGAATGAATTGGTTTAAATGATAGAAAAAGCAATCATTATATTATTTCTCTACGTTTATTTTATCATAGATTTACGAAATATGTAACATTTTTAAAAATATTTTCATAAGAGACTCCGTACCGCAGTTGGAAGAACGAAGAAACGTTACTCCCTTCATCTGGAAACGATTAGATTCTAGTCATGACAAGAGTAATCTTTTTGTCGAATTTCCAGTACTGAAGGCGAGTTAGTTGGTACAGATAATAGCCTTCTATTTTTTCGCTTTGTACATTAAAGCGTAGCAAAAAATGAGCAATGAAATCGCATCTTCCCTAATTTTAAGTGAAATAACGTAACTTTTTGCTCTTTTGAAAGACTTCTGTTGATTTGCAATTTGTTCTTGTTTTTCCCATGTAGACAGAAAAATGGTTGCTTCCAAGTCCTTACAGAACGGATTGCAAAGATTACATCGCAAATTGGAAATCTCGAGGTGGTTACGGACCAGTAACTGCTAATGTAAGTTAAAAGCTTCTGCATTGCTATTATAACCAACAAAATTAATACTAATCAATCAGTTTTGATCTTCTCTCAAGTACTCGTGTTATATTTTGGATTTGTTATTATTTTACACCCTTTTTCTAATACTCCCATTTATTAGAATGCGTAGAAAAAAATTCATTTTTTCTTAAGGTTTTTCATATTGTCTCTTTGTGATTAATGTTTGAATAGATGTTTTACTCCTTTAATATATACGAGTACATTTAAATGTCACTTCGTATTATAATTATATATAAATGGCCAAAAAGTATGATAATAAAGAATGACTGAAGAAAAAAGGTTACTTTGATATATTTCGATACACCGGCCTAGTTGGCCGAGTGATCAGCGTATCCGCTCTCCAGCCAAAAGGCTGCAGGTTCGAATCCTGCCGTGGGCATAGATGTTTGTGATTGTCTATGGAAATACCTATGGTGGTGAAAGATAGATGGTGTTGATGTAGTTGCGGTTAGTTGCAGTTGGTGAAGACAGATCTCCCTAGATGAGTCTTTGGACTCCCTGGAGGCGTCACGTAATAATAATTATATACACATTTAAGGAACAATATGAATTTAAGATCGACGATACCACTAAATGAATTAGAATCAGTTTGTGGTATCATAAATTGCTCTATAATGTCAACTAATTGAATATGAATCGATTGACAATAATTCATATTCAACTAGTTTATACTAGGTTTCTACTAGATAACAGAGTCTGTTAAAAGAAAATGGATTTTACGAAATCACCCTTAAAAGCACAAGCATATCATTTACTCTAAATGCATGATGCATTTGTAAACGTATCATGCATTTATATATCATGGGTGGATAAAGTATTTGACAATCGAGGAATTCCAACATAACTACTGTAGATAGACTTCATCTGCAAATTTTCTGCGCGTAAAACTAAGCAGGACTGAAATTAAAAAAAAAAAAAAGAAATTATTAACACTTAAAATATATACAAGTTTATACTCTCTTGGAGGTGCATTTGACATTTTTTGAGTAGTCAATTACACTGTGCTCATTTTCTTTCTCTGAAAGCAAATTTAACATCACAAAGAGAACAATCATGTATTTGTGTTTCGCGAATGCGAGCTTCAAATCTCTGAAAACTGATCTTGGTCCATATAATACTTACTACTTCAATCAGGCAGAGAACTTAACTTTTACCTGAAATATTAGTGCATCGTTGTATAGTATATGTGTCAAAATGTAGGGATTGATATATAACACATATAGATTTAGATTCCGTCAATGCTAAAGAGTGTGCTTCTGTTCATGTGAGTATATATATAGAGAGAGAGCATAAATAGCTATTGCAATTAAAAAGTATAATAAAAATGCGTAATCTAAGGAAATCTATCTCCTTTATACATCAATATATCTTTGTGTGCAATGAACTGAACAAAATATTAAATTCATGTTTCCTTTTCATTTGCAACATTGACAAAAATTTAATTTCAGTGCGATAACTTAAACATATCTAAGAATTGATTAAATTAAAAAAAAAACAGGTTTAGGTTCAATGAATATTTTTTCAATCTTTTGTTACAGATGTGCGTTAGGGAGTGTCTTATGAAGATTAATCTAGAAAAAGAGAAGTGCGTCACCATGAGAAATGTGTACCCACATTTTGAAAATATATGCCTTTTAAGTAAGTAGTACGTAAATATAATAACAGTTTTGATAAATTTAGTACACAAGCTTCAAAAATAATATAATTTCAAGGAAACCAATTAACTGATTATGCTTCATTCATGTTTGTATTTTTGAAACTGTTCATTAATATCTAAAATTGTAAGAAATGTTTTTACCTCTCAGAAAAAGAATATTTGGAAATATCACAAAAAATGTTTGCCATTATGTAATTTGGTAAATATATTTCCTCCCCTCGAGTGAAATCACCATCTCGCTACTTCGAGGCATCAAAACGCTCCATGATTGCAGTCCAAAACAGATTCTTAGTATCATCTGCAAAGGTTTGAAATTTATCGTGCTAGGATTATCCTAAAACTGAGGATCAAAATCTTTAAATATTATAGGTGTGTGTGTGTGTGTGAGAGAGAGAGAGAGAGAGAGAGAGAGAGAGAGAGAGAGAGAGAGAGAAAGGAGAGAGTGAGAGAGAGAGAGAGAGAGAGAGAGAGAGAGAGAGAGAGAGAGAGGAAAATATAATAAGAGAGAGAGAAAGAGAATGATATAATTAGAGAGATACCTAGATAGTGAGAATGTATATATGATTAGAGAGAAAGAGACAGAGACAAAGGAAAGATATAATTACGGAAATAGAAAAGGAAAGTTATAATGAGAGAGAGAGAGAGAGAGGTAAAGATATAATTAGAGATTTAGAACGGGAAAACAAAATTAGAGAGATAGAAAGGTAAAGATATAATTAGAGAGAGAGAATATATAATTAGAAAGAAAGAGAAAGGTAAGGATATTATTAGATGGAGACCTCGTGTTAGAATATATAATTAGAGAGAAAGGGAAAGATATAATTAGAGACATTGAACGTGGAAATTATAATTAGAGAGAGAGAGAGAGACGCACACACACACACACAGAGTAACTTATAATTAGAGAGAGAGTGAGAAAGATAATGATATAGTTAGAGATATACCTAGAGAGAGAGAGAGAGATTATATATAATTTGGAGAACGAAAGAGAGAAAGGAAAGATATAATTAGAGAGAATGAAAGGGAAGTTGTAATTAGAGAAAGGGACAGAGAGAGAGAGAGAGAGAGAGAGAGAGAAAAGTTCAAGATATGATTAGAGAGATCTAAAGAAAGAGAATATATAATTAGGAACAAAGAGAGAGAGAATGAGAGAGAGAGAGAGAGAGAGAGAGGAAAAGATATGATCAGGGAAAGAGACTGAGACATAGAAAAATATAATTAGAGAATGAAATAGGAAGTTGGCTAGAAAGAAATGTGAGAGAAAGACAAATGAGATGCCTGCCAATGGTATAGTTTCTGCTGACGTGAACTTTATTGAGCCCTTCTTTCGCTACTTTTCCCTGGAAGATGGCGGTACTACTTGGTGGTAGAGGAAGCTTATCAGTGAGTGAAACTTCTGCTGTGTGTCTTTGAATGATCGCGTGTTTGAGTTAAAATGATCGTTTTGGTGTCTTCAAAAACTACGCGATTGTGGGTAATCGCGTAGTTTTTGGTGATGAGCCTTTACTTATATAAAGGTTCACTGATGTGGTTCCGATCACTAAAATTTATTTGACGCTTATCGCGATTAAGGCCTCGTTTCTACTAACATGGCCTTTATCGCGGCCCTTCAGTAGGTATCTTGATCAGAAGGAGTGAGTGGTTCTTGCTGGCGACTTGTGGAGGTTGATGCTTCACTTGGTAGTGGGTTTTTGCCTACCACTGGTTGGAGCTGAGTCTTCTGTATGGTTTTCCTGGAGGAACAACCGCAGCGTTTATGGGAGTATAGGGAGTTAAATGATCCAAAGTTTTATTGTACTTATTGATGTTAGAGTTATCTGAAGGATCGTCTTATACATTGGAATTGATTCCGTGAAGTAGAGAGGTTCTACTTAGTGGTCGGTTTTGCCTGTTACTGAGTAGAGCCATCGATGAGAGATTGATGAGTTCATTGTGTCATCTTTTTTGGTCGCTTAGTAAGATTTAGAATTTTTTTGTAGATAGTCTTTGAAGAGTTAACCACGCACTTTTCTTCAAAATTTTAAAGTTTGCCTTTAGGCTTGAATTCGAGGAATAGAGCCGTTTTACTTAATTGTAGTTCTTGCCTGTCTTGATTTTGATGCCACTCAGATTTTGAGAGAGGTACCCCCCCCCACTTAAACGTTACTTCAATAAAGGTAGAAACCGGGCTTGGAAGTGGCTTTTCCTGTAATGCATAACGTAATACACCTCCGACAGCGTGTGAGGGTGTGCTTGGGTTATGGGATACAAAGACATTTAATGTGAATTCATTTAGCCTCTATATGCAAGGAGCCTGCCTAGTCGTGAATGTATTTTACGTGAAAAATTTGTTTGCTTATATTTAGATGAAGGATGAAACCAAAATATAATTTCTTGGTAAGTTTTATTTCATTTGAAACCAAGTTAAAATAGCTAGTAAGAAGAGATATTCTTATTCGTATATAGAGTGATAATAACGTCCAATACACTACATCCTCTTCAGACTACACGAACTGGTACTCCATGAACTGGTTTTTCCATGAATTGCTGTTGGTGCATTTTCTGTTTTGTATGGCTTTCAAACATCGGTGTGCATGTGAGTAATAATGTGGTTTGATGTCAACAACAGATCAAAATTGTACGACAAAACCTACAATAATTACAGACATGGATGGAAAGAATTATGTACAACTCAAATCGAACAGTTTCTAGTTAAATTATTAAATAAAATAAATCTCTACCTCTACTCATCTAGAATCAAAATTAATTCAAATAGTTTCACTTCACAGATTATTACCGCTGTTAATTTTAATAAATAGTATAAATATTATGGATTAAATTTCGTAAGTCTAATTATTCAATTGATTTAATTAACATCAACATCAGCTAGTAGGAAGTACATCCAATTATGATATTAATCATGATAACAGGTAAAATATTCATGCTGTATATTGATATATTTATAGGCGAAGACAAAGAAGATGACTGTTTAGATCAATGCCCTCAACCTTGTTAGTAAGTATTACTTGTATATATATATATATATATATATATATATATATATATATATATATATATATATATATATATATAATTGAAATTTGAAAGTACAGTATTTAGTAAAGTATTTCTTCCTATCTGCATTTCTGAAATACTCTATCAGCATTTGTAAAACTATGACTGCATTATTGAAATTCAAAGTAACAGTGTAGCACCACACCTTAATCAAGCGTGATAAAGCTGTAGAACCAAGAGAGAATAGTATGACTGCTATGTGAATACGTTATATGGTGTGTATACATTTTTTGCGTAAGGAAAAAAACCAACCGGAGTTTCTTTATGAACATTTTGGTGCTTCTGTATCAAACAATTTTCTTCTCCTTTTTTTTTTTCAATTACAAATGCAGTAGTTTTCATATTTCTTGTGATTTTATTTTACTTTTTTAAATTTTACTTTTTAAAATTTTTCTTTTATTTTATCAAGAGCCGCGAATGCTTTCGCCAAGGATATTTAGTTCTGGCATTTATATATTTATATAGTTGAGTAGCGATTTTGAGAATTCATGACTATTCATTTTTCATTCGATAGTTCCCAAATGTATAATGCTAAGATAAAAGAACTGCCCTTTTCAAGAACAAGAGTAAGTAGTTCATTTTCCATTGCTCATGGTATATATAATTTTTTTTTGAGTTTATGCAAATAAATTTAAAATTAAAATAATTATCCTGCATTATTATAATATGACTTAATGAATCTTGCTCAGGTAGTGATTAGTCTGAAATGTTGCTTTAGTAACCGGTTTTCCAGACAATTTAGCTCATCACATTTTTTTATTTATTGTTTGAAATATAATTACAATGAGGAATAAAATCTGTGTCTGTTTGTTCTGCTGTTCTGATTAAGAAAATCATACCCCTATTTTGAGGAAGAAAAAATTAAATCCACATTCAGATGCAAAATTCTTCCACCTCCATACAACGGATCGGTGCCATTCAGAGTACAGTTCCTAAAAAATTCTTTACTGTAAACTACTAAGGAAATGATCATAGAAGATCATCAAAAAAAGATGCGTTTTGTAATAAAATGCTTGCATGGCAATATCAATCGATACAATCGATATATGTGTATCGATTGATACATTTAATTATTGCTTCTCAGCCTCCAATATTTTCAAATCTTACATTACAGTCGTCTATGTTCTCTAAACTGCACGAATACGCTTTTTTTTTTAATTTATTTCTGTGAGTCTTTTTTCATCAATCCAAAAATGCTGTTACTCTCTGTCTCTCTGTCTCTCTCTCTCTCTCTCTCTCTCTCCAAATTTAAGTAGCTGCAGCTACAAGTTAGCTCTGCCCCTTCACATATTCTTGAATGATGTAGATGATCTCAACAGAGAAGATTTCTCTGCGAGTGACGAAGATAGCATCCTTTCTAATTTAGAAAGCTCTGATTTGGAATTCCGTATATATAACCGGAAAGACTATTTTAAGAGAATTCATTCCCAAGAAACAAACAAACCGATGCTGATGATTTCAAGTTACTTTTTAACATCTTCATTTTTAGTAGGATTCTACGAATGATACCATACGTATACTTCCTAATCTTTCTCTGGATTTCAACGTTTTGTTTCTAGCTAGATATAAAAAAAATCACCTCTGTCCAATGTTTTATTTCTAACATAAGTGGCAATCAATGTATTTTGTTGGATTTACCTCTGCATTGTAAATGCTACTTTAGTGCTTTGGCTAATTTCTCTATTTTTTCATCTAAATGCATTTAAGTGGCTCATAACCAAACCAGTTTTATTTGCTATATTATATCTTTTGATATATTATTTAAATAAACATCATTTTATTTGAATATGCTCAAAGAACTGTGTAGTTTACAGTTCATTTTCAAAGCAAAGATTTGAAAAAAATTCCTGCCGCTCTTAAATGTATACTCATAACAGAGCTTTACCTTATGATAACAGAGAAGGAAATCAACCAGGAAGGATTTGTAGTGAAAGCTGCGAACCCAGAACTGATCAGTTATCATCATTATATCATATGTAGGTAAATATTTTTAGAATATTATATGATTCAATTCTTTGGCAGCAGAGTTAGCCGAATGATCGATGCATCTGCTTTCTCCAAGAGGCTGCAGGTTCGAATCCTGGAATGGGCGTTTGTGATTGTCCTACTAACATTTTGTGGAAAGGAAAGAAAAAAAAATTTTCTTGATTCACATTTAAAACATATAAAACAATCTTATTAACTAACAGGTCGTCCGTAGGTCAATCGGTTTCGACGATGCAGTTGGATTGAAAAGAATTGGGTTAGATCTTTTTTGGGAAGCGAATAATCTTTATCAGGATTGTACAGTTTGAAGAAGAGTTAGCTGGTCTCTTACGGAGTTTGCAGAATTTTCCCTTAGTGAAATTCGGATTTTCTTCCGCTATGCATCTAGGAGACGATGCAGATTACAAACATAGGCTCATGTAGGAATAAAGATTAACCACCCTATTCCGTTCAGATAGTTTCGAAATTCTGTATGCCCTTCGCTTAAGAGTAACGTACAAGTGTTCACTGATTACAAAACAGATTAATATAAAATAATCTTATATACAGTCATATACAGTCACCGTTTTAAACAGAAGGAGAAATATGTTATTTATGCTAACAATCAGATGTTCTATCAATGAATAATAATAATAATAATAATAATAATAACAATTTATTTATAATTTTACAATTATAAATAGGGAAACCAATCAAAATAAATGAGATGAGTAGTCAGTGTACATTAGATAGGACTTGGAGGTTGTTATGATGTGAAGGAAAACCAGGCTTCTCTGTGATATGCTAATTGACGGATCTCTGATGCAGAAAGTTGGGGGAAAACAGAGAGGATATTGCTCAAGTAATTCCAATATGGAGTTCTGGGTCTGCCTCTTTTCCTTTTTCCATCTGTAGGGGCGTAGAGGATTAGAGCATTAAAGGGTACAGAGGGTGGATGTCTAAGTTGGTGGCCGAGCCATTTTATTTGGTTACTTTGAACAATGCTGACTAGAGGATCATGCTGGGTTTCATCTAATATAACAGAGTTGGAAATGTGGTCTTCCCAGGAGTAATCCAGGATATTTCTTAGACAAGTAGTTCCAAAGCTATTTATAATATTGGTTGCTGCTTTTGTTGAGATGTTCCAGGTCTGGGAGCCGTACATAAAGATAGACTGGCTGATGCACTTGTAAAGACGAATCTTTGTCTCCTTTGATATGAGGCTCGATTTCCATATCTTATTAAGACTTCTGTAGAACTGCAGTCCTTTCTATTTTCTTGTTTTAATATCTGTTAAGGAATTGGAGAAGTTTGATCCAAGGCATACAATGTTCTCTACTTCGTCAAGGTGATCATTTTGATTTATATAGTTGTGCCCATCTAGCTGATTTCTGAATATCTTTGTTTTTATAGGAATGTATTTTCAGTCCGAATATTTCTGCAGTTCTCCTAAGGCTGTTGAAGTGGTTTTGGGCATATGTGACGTTGGAGTCAATGAGGACAATATCATCCGCAAAGCTCAGGTCTTCAAGTAAGGATTCCAGATTTAACTTGCATTAATTTAAAAAGATAGTCAATCACTATGATGAACAGATATGTGGCCAGAGTATCTCCCTGTAGGCTCTTGTAGTGATGGGAAAATTGTTTTGTCTCCGTTAACTAGTAATGTGGCTTGATGTCCCTGGTAGGTTGCCTTGATTGCCCTGATAAGTTTAGGTGGAATGCCATAAAGTTTGAGCGTTTCCTTTGTCGTTCCCTGTCAACAGAATCAAATGCTTTAGTAAAGTTATTAAAGTTCAAAAGCAATGGTAGATTCCTGTCCTTTGAACCTTCTATTAGTCTTCTGATGCTGTGCATGTGTTCTGGAGCACCACATTTGTTAAGGATTCCAGCTTGGTTTGTACGAAGTAATGGAGTTATAGGTTCAATTCTATTTAATATCATTCTATTGTAGATTTTTAGTGGAGAAGAGAGGAGTGTGATTCTCTGTAGTTTTCAAGTTTGTTCAGGTTACCCTTTTTTGGAATTGGTATTATTAGACCCTCTATTCGCTGTTCAGGAACTTTCCCAGAGGAAAGTGCAAAGTTATATATGTGTAGAAGTTGTTCTTTATCTGTAGAGCAGTGCTTTAAAGTCTCAGCTGTGATGCCATATTCCCCTGGTGATTTTCCTGCTTTTTGTTGTTAGTGCTATTGCGAATTTCTGCATGGTGAAATTGTCACAGTTGATGCTAAGAGTTTCCGGTACTATGGTTTTCGAGATGAAATCAATGTTTGGTATGTTTAGAAGAGTTTGCAAGTATGCCTTCCATTCATCAAGTTCTTCGGCCTTGTTTTTAAACGATGTTCCATATATATTTTTTTCTTGATTCTCAATACTCTGGATTTTCTTTGTACTGTGCTCAGGGCGTTCGACATTTTGTATGCTTCTCTTGTTCTTTTGCAATTTTTGACAGTTTTCTAGCTCTTGACAGACGTTCTGGATGTAGCCGTTTTTATCTTTTGAGAGCTTCATATACCTCTGTGTTTAATTGCATTAGTTCATTTTTATATTGAATCGAAACTTGGGATTTTAATTTGCGTTTTATTGCCCTTGTCAATCAGTGAGTTTGTTTCTCAGTCTTTATCTACACTTTTTGTGTTTGATTGAAGAAATGTTTGGGAGGCTGCTTGATGAATGACGCTAGCTATTGCTTTAAATATGCTGCCTGCATTATCATTCGTTACTTCCTATGGGTAGTTGTACTTTGTGAGTTGCTGGAATTGATTTGCCCTGTTAGGCTAATGTAATTCTTCCGAATTGTATCTGAGGTGCTTTTTCTGTGATTTGGATGCTCTTAGTCGTAGCTTTAATCGTGCACTTACAATTCTGTGATCAGAGTTTAATTCTATGCTGTAGTATGCTCTACGGCTTTGGACTGACCTTATCCATTTGCCATTTATTAAGATATGATCAATTTGAGCCTTAGTCCCATTGGGATGTTGCCGGGTCCATTTTCTTTCTAATTTATTTGGGAATATTGATTGAAGAGATATCAAATTCTGAGAGTTGCAAAAGTCCACAAGAATATGGCCGTTTTCATTGGTTGAGTCACGGTAGGAATATTGTCCTATTTTATTTTGTGTTTCCAGTTATATCTTTTTCGATTTGTGGATTGAAGTCCCCTCCAACTATGTGCATATTGTGTGCAGATAGTTTGATAATGTAGTGGGCTAGGTTTTGATAGAATGTTTATTTTTTTGTTTTTATCGTCTGCTGCTTCTATAGCTGCATATGCACATGTAATTGTCATTTTTAGGTTTGCGTTTATTGTAATAGCTATAATTCTTTTTGAAACACTTTCAATTGATAGAATATTTTTGTAGACTGTTGTTTACCAGGATTCCGACTCCGCCATTTCCAGATTGATCTGTAGATGAGTACACAAAGGTCCATTTATGATTATGGGACCTGATTTCATTGAATCCCAGGTGGGTTTTCCATCGATACTCCTGTATGCAGATTGCGTCAACGTGTTCTGCCTTTGCTCTCCTGCAAAGTTCATAAAATGTTCCACATTTTAGGAGCGTACTAACATTATTTGTTGAGATGATTATGGGTTTCTTCCAGAAATATTGTTTCGAGTGCTTCTTTCCTTCATCAGGCTGAAGGCTTCCCTGTGGGCTTTGACCTCCAGCCAGCATAGAAGGGGGGGGGGAGAATTGAAGTGTGCTCTGTGGTTTCGTTTTGGATTGTTGTTTCCTTTCGTAATCTAAAGTTATCCACGTATCGGGTGATTGGCCCTAATAATAATAATGATAATAATAATAATAATAATATCCATGCTGTTTATTTTATTCCAGAATAACATTCAGTTCTTTGTTTTTGTTACAGAGGGAATCACGGTAAGTTTGTACTTACTCATTTTCAAGGAAACAGGTAAGACAATTTAATTTTAGCCACAACCTTCTTAGCTAATTGATTTTGCGATGGTACAAGAATTTTGAGCTGATTGTAATGTGCTCAAGAACTGATAAATGATCATTTAAAACAATATATATATATATATATATATTGTTGCAATTAGGATTGACTCGGGACGTATACATTTATAATATTAAAATTTAACTGACTCGAACCCGAAAAAGTATAACAAAAACCTATAATAAATCACGACTAGTTTCATCGGTATTCCGACTTCTTAAGGTGAGCAAGAAATAACATAAGACTTATAAAAATAGCAAGTTAAAAAGCATGGACTTTATAGCTTAATAAAAAGAAACAGAATTGTAACAGTCATATTTGAATTGGTGACCGCGTGCTACTGTTGACATGAGTAGAATGTGTGTGACAGCTAATTGTAGAGCGCCAGTATTGGATTACTGCGCTATGGGAATCAGACAAACTGCAGCTCAGATCGTTTGTCATGTGTGAAGGGTCCAGAACTATTTCTTTTGATTCTATAATACGTCTTTCAAATTCATCCTTATATATATATATAAATTGTTTGTGTGGTCCCAATCAACTTGGTGTGCCCGTTCTTCGAGGTTAGAGTTTGCGGAGAAGAGCACATGAATGTGAAGGGCGCTCGCTCGTGTTCTACTGTAGGAGATATCACGTCTATGTTCCTCAAGACGAAATGAAACAGATTTATCTGTCTGGCCAAAATAAGGTCGACCACAGTCGCATATAACTTTATAAACACCAGGAAAATGCAGTTGGTTGTGTTTTGGTTTTGGTCGACTCAGAAAAGAACGAAGTTTTGGCAAAGTAGTATAATCGGTCTTTATGTTGAATTTCTTCAAAATCTTAGCTAGTTTTGGGGTAAGAGAGCTGATAAATGGTAACTGTATATGAGGGATAGGATTGGATTCATCTTCTTGTCGAGGTTGTTGGCGTGGTCTCAAACGTTTAGTGATGTTAAGAAATGAATATCCATTATTTAAGAAGGTGTTTGTCAGGAAGTTAAGCTTTGTTTGTAGGTCTTCTTCTGTGCAAGTGAGACATCTTGCTCGATGGGCAAAGGTGGAGATGATGCCCAGTTTCTGAGGACGGAAGTGATGAGAAGAACCATGCAAATATTTATCAGTGAGGATGGTTTTCCGAAAAATTGAAAATTTATGACAGTCAGTGATCTACTGATCTTTAGATCTGAGAAGGCGAGGACGCCTTTAATCTCTACTTCTGAAGTGAATTTAATGTTCTGGTGTTGATTATTTAAATGGTTTAGGAAGTTTTGAAGTTCCTACGAACCATGTTCCCAGATAAGAAAGACGTCATCAATGTAGCGTAACCACACAGTTTAGGTTTTAAAGTAGCTATAGAGATAGCTCTCTCTTCAAAATCTTCTAACAAATGTTAGCCTAAGACTGGGGATAGAGGGCCACCCATAGCTAACCAGCTAGTTTGTTTATATATTTTATCCTCATAGCAGAAATAGCCGGAATTCATGCAGTGAGTTAGAAGAGCAAATATTTTTTTAGAAACCTTGTCCTTAAGAAGAGTCAGAACTTCATCTGTAGGTACATTCGTAAAAAGAGACACGATGTCAAAATTCATCATTCTGTCAGAGTCTATGAGATTTAAATTTTTAATTTTTGAGATAAAACCTTCAGAGTTTTTGATGAACACGCAGAAATATTCTCTAATCCAAACACAGGACCAACCGATTTATCTCATCCATCCACATGGAAACGAAGAAAAGCAATACAGTAAAATCCTAACCTCAGTAATTCACCGTCACAAAAAATTACATTTCCTGTAGAAACATATACCACAAAACAAAAATAGGCACCACAGCTCTCATCATCACCAGATATTTGGAATCCCCCAGTCATATGATACGAAAGGGTTCATATATTCGCGCACAAATAGGAAAAACACCCTCAGGGAAACGATCACAGAAAAAACCTCCCCATCCTTTCTAAGTTCAGCTATTTCTTCTCCAACTTCTATGTTCCTCTAAAATGAAAGGGGGTGTGTGCTTTGCGTTATGGGATACATACCAAGGCAAGTGATATGAAGTCATTAGCCTCTATATACAAGTAGCTCAGAATATACGTATATTCTGAGCTACTTTGATTACAACAAAGTATATTTGATTAATGATTACAACAAAGTATATTTCTGACCCTATAGGGTCAGAAATATACTTTGTTGTAATCATTTTCCCAAGTAAGCAAAACAGAGTTTTGCACGTGAAATATATTCACGTATATTCTGAGTAGTACTCTGTACTTAGTATTCTGTATTTCGATGTAGTAGTACAGCTTGAATGTCCTCGCTTTTTTGCGCAGTGAAACTACGCCGGATATTAAAACAAATACTTACATAAAATTAATTTGAAACCGTTTTTTTATTTTTTTTTATTTTAGTTTTTTTTTATTATATCAGCCCTAGAATTTCTATGGATAAAATGCTTTAAAACTAACATGGTGAAAAATCCAACTTGTGACTTGGTTTTCGATTTATTTATCAACCTGTGCATTTGATTATATAAAAAAATCAGTTTTGTTTACTCAAGTTTTGTTTAGTAATGAGTTACATGAACAGTTTTCAAGACTTGAACTGCATCTCCAATCCCCTCTTGCATAATGTAGAACTCCATATATCCTTCATATAATATCCTACAAATAAATAAAACGAATCGTCAAATGATATTTCATTTCCGAAAAGGAGTAGTTCTTTTATCCAGAATTAATTTTCGAAATTCGAACATTCGACGAGAGAATAGCAGGTCCCCATCATTAGTCAACACTGGACCCAAAGCCTAATACTCTAGATGGCGTGTCTTTGCTGGTCCGCGCGGTTAGCCTAGTGCAGTGATGGCGAACCTTTTTACCCAGGTGTGTCAAACTTTTTTTTTTTTTTAATATTGACGTTGTTGATGTGCCACTTGCATATATGCGTTATAAATGTAAATACATAATCATAGATGGTGAATTATCCATATCATATTAGGCTATTTATTTAATAGGACATTGATATAAAATCTATGAATTCATATTAAACAATTAATTTAATAAACTGAAATTACAAACTTACATTACATATAATGACTTTTCTGTTGCTGAGTACTGGTAGAAAGTTCTTTCAACGAACAAACCTACCTTCGCCTTAACTGAGAGCGATCTTACACGATTTATCGCAGTTTTTTCATCAGAATACCAATATTTTTCAACATCCAAGGTGTGTCACCTGAAACCCTCAAATGTCTCAGTGCTGACACGCGTGTCATAGGTTCGCCATCACTGGCCTAGTGGCTATGCGCTTCGCAACCATATGCCTGGGGAAGGAGTGCCCTGGGTTCAATTCCTGTCGCGGATGTGAGGAGCTTATGGATCTTCCTCAGCCATAGCTAAGTTAGTCGGTCTTGGGCGTGGACAGCAGGGTTTTTCCTCCAGTTTATCTGGGGGTTTTCATCCCGCAAGCAGGCAAACCGGCGCCGTGAACACACGGATCTACAGCCATAAATACTTAACCCCTATGAGGGGGCTCAACTCTCCCCAATAGGGACGGGGGAGAAAAGGGAGGAACTCCATATGAATAACTAAAGTGTCTCTTGCTCAAGAATACGGAACAACCGCAACTATCTCTTGATTCTAAACCAAATATTCGTATGGATGTCAGAAACAGTGTGAGTTCAATGGATGGTCGAATTTCTGAAATGAAAGATTTAAACGCCGAGTCCGGGATGAAAATCGTACTTATTTGTATCAAACACCGACTAACTCTAGAAGTGGCCGAAAAACAAGTACTAGGAAAGAGTTCTTACTGCCGATGACTCAGCACTCAAACCTATAAAGATCATTTTTCTGGTAATCTGGCATTACGTTACAAGACCATTAAAACGAGACTTCAACAACTACTCACAGTGATATCACGAATTGGTATAGCATCTGGAACTCATTGGTGTATAAAAGTTAAGGACGAACTACTTTTTGTACCTGTATATGAAAAACAATTTTCATTGGAACAGCCAAATGAGAACATTAATTTATTGCCATCATAATAATAAATGATATTACACAAAAATATATTATAATTTCCGTAAAAATTAAATTGCAATACTTTTTGGGTAAAAGTTCCAAAGGGCGTAATTCAGAAATTAATGTACAGTGCAGTGATTACAGAAAACTATACTGAATGACATTTGAGTATGGCATATGTCTACTCTGTTCTGCGAAGCAGCTCTCACACTTTCGTACCACACCAAGTGATTCAGGAGTACTTGAGGAAAACCAGCCCACTTCTCCTTCAGAAAAAGGCCTTGTTTGTTTGTTTCTGGACGGGAATTTGGCTACTCGACTCGATTAATATCCTCGGTCTTCCAAAATATCTCGACTGCTCATGTAGGATGTCGTCTGGGATTATTATCCATAAAATGGATCTTGGCGTAAACAATCGAACATGACCTTCAACAACTTCGTTGCAATGTTTCATCAGCAATAGTTGCTTTTTCCAGCACTTAAAGCTCGGTGCTCCATTGACGCCTTGTCCAATTTTTAAGGATACATCAGAATTTTTACGAATAAAGGGACACTGACTACAGGCCTTCGGAGGTATAGGCCTAATTGTCACAGACATCTTGGAACAGTTTCTCGAGATATCTGCATACCTGTGTTTGAATGAAGCCTTTTTGGTACTTCGATTATGTTTTTCTGTTATAACCAAAATCTATCTTCATGTTCCGTAGCAGAGCGACAACGACCTTTTAGCAAGCGTCTGGAACTCATTCCATTGAATTCAAGCGCTGCGCAGAGCCTGGATACAACACTATCTGAAATTTCAAGTCCTGTGGCAGAGATCAGTAATCTGCGGCCTGCTTTAAGCTTTTGACAATTCTTTCCGTCCTGAAATCGTCTAGATGAGAGGTCGGCAAGGCAGTGCCCGCGGGCGCCATTGCGCCCTCAGAGAAATTATTGTAAACTGCTTTGGAGCTCGCAGCGGTAATTTTGCAGCGTAGATCACAGTATATCTGAGAGATACATTCATTACAAGTATGTGCTAAAATGCAAAAAATATTGAATCCAACATTATTTCATAGCTGAATATAGAAACTACAAGAGTTTCGTGCCGAATACATAGAAACTAAAAGTTTCGGCGGATGCAAGCATAAATAGTGCCTTTCTGGGCAACTGGTAGTAAAGGTGGAGCAAGCTTTATTTTCCATAAATGTAAAGCACATATTTCAGAGGTCAGCAACCTTTTTCATATGAAGAGTGCAATAGAAAATGACACAAGCATTTTTTCTCTTATTTCAGGCTAAGAAATTCTATGATTAGTTGTTTTTAAGAAAAATGAGATTTCAAGTTTTAACTTTATTTTATTTACCTCGCTTTTACAACATATGTTTGTTACATATGAACGAATATAAAATACGATAAATAATAAAAATAAAAAACGAATACAAAAAGAATATTCATATTAACAATCAGCATGTATCTGTCAGATCAGATGCGAGCGCCTTGCTTTATTAGTCACAATGGCAAATGTATTTGTTTATTATGCAATAATAGTGTGGCTATTTCTTAAAAAAGTAATATAGAAAGACATTTCTAAACCATTCATGCCAATTGTAATTTTAAGTTTAATTATTTAAATCAGGAGGAGTTGGAATAACGCTCGCAGTGCCCGCGAGCGTTATGGCAGCCGCAGTATTGCGCCCTTCAAATTAAAAAGGTTGCCGACAACTGGTCTAGATGATGTCGTTGAGACAGTACAAGATATTCACGTTTGCAACTTTATTCTTTCTTTCAAACATGATTTGCTTATCGTACTCTTTTGTCGTTTATCCAGCTGAGTGCTACTAAGTGACCTGTTGGTGTGCGATTCGAACATTTGACTGTGTATCCACTTTCTATTCGAAATAGTCAGTTCTGGAAATTTCCATAAGCTGTTCGTCTGAATTTGCGGATTTAATCTTCAGAATCAGTAAATCATTTCATCTTTAGATTTTTACACAGTGTACTTTCACAACACCGATAAATAACGTATACAATGCTCCTACTATTAGTGCTATATTTTGAAACTAGGATTCGCGATTAGTTTTTCAATGGATTGAATTTGTAGTGACTTATTGATGAATTGTGAATAGACGGACCGAGTGACCTGCAAGTGATATTTGTTGTAAATGTGTCCTGAATACCACGCCATTATCTATCAGTGCTCTTACCCAAAAAATTCAGAGTCCTGCATAAGTGCAGGTAAGGCTTCAACTGTACGGTAAGCGTTTTTTTTTCTTTTCTTTTTCTTCTTTTCTTTTTCAACTTTAGATACTTCACATTGATAGTCATGGAAAAACAGCTAAATGAGACAATATTCGAAGAGGTATATAGAGAATTTATACGACTAAGTGAACTACTTAACAACAATTGGCCTGGAAAAGTGAAACCTTATGACATGTTTCCCCTGGAAAATGTCGCAGAAGATCAGTTAGAATCGGTGCCTTCTACTCATTCAGACTTTGTAGAAGTGCGCGCAGGCAAAAAGCGAAGAACAACAGAAGAACCGCACAAAGACAATGAAATGGAATAGGATGCTCAGGGTTCGGACGGCGCTATTTCTCCCAAAGAAAAGGTACCTCCGATCATCCTTAGAGAAAAGCAGAGATGGGCAGCTTTAAGATCCACAATGTCCAATCTGCAGATTGGCTTCATTAAGGCCAAAAACATGGATGAAGGCATAAAGATACAGTCAGCAACAGTGACAGACTATAGAAGGTTGACCAAAGAACTGGACGATAGAGGCATCCAGTATCATACCTTTGCGCTTAGCTCGGAAAAAAATTTAATATGGTCCTTCGTGGTGTCCGTGAAGACATCGACACAGCAGAAACAGCTGCTGACCTTAATTCTCAGGATCTGCCTCCAGTTAAGTTCAGCAGAATGTACAAGGCAGACAAGACTCCCATGCCATTAGTCCTAGTAGTGATTCATAAAATTTACAAAAATATCTACAACCAATAGCACCTAAAAATCTAACAGCTGTTATTACTTCCTCACTAGTAAACATGCTACAAGATTTCAGCCTGTCAAACCCTACTGCAACCTCCACTAAAAGATTTCTTCGTGAAACACAGGTCATCCTCACAGCTCTCATAAATGAACAGTAACAAACTCATTCCAGCATCTCTTCAGATCGTTGCATGGAATGCAAATGGCCTCAAAAACAAAATTCTGGAACTCCGAGATTTCATATATAGGTATCAACCAGATGTTATATTAATCAGCGAAACTCATTTAAGACCCTGAGACAATTTTAAAATAATGAGTTATCGCCTATACTGAAACGATAGATTACTCCACAGAGGCGGCAGCACTGCCATCTTCATTAAAAATTACATTAAGCACCACTCTCTGAGCAACCTTTCAACCACTAACCTTGAGATCACAGGCGTGGAAGTAGTCACCAGCTCCGCTGACAAACTGAAAATCTACTCAGCTTAGAACCCTCCCTAAAAATCTCTACAACACTCTGACCTAAATGCCATCTTATGCGTCAGAGAGCCCACCATTACAGCCGGGGATCTGAACTCCAAGCACCATGCGTAGAATTGCACAACCACCAACAAGAATGGGTGCATCCGTTCCAATTATTTAGGATCAAGCAACGCTGTTGTGGCAGGCCCCACCGAACTAACTCATCTCAGTACGTTTGGCACTGCTGACATCCTGGATATAACTATCCTGCAGGATATCAAACTTCGATACAGCATCATAGTTATGGATGAACTATCATCCGATCACAACCCAATTCTATTACACCTGGGAAAACAAGAATACCTGTTTCCTCTTTCTCACTCCTATATAGCATGGGAAAGACTGTCAACAGCACTCAAGGATTATATTAGGCCTGTGCCTCACATATGCACAAAAGAAGAAGTAGAAACTGCAGTTACAAATCTCACACAACAAATTAATTCTGCTATAACGGTAGCTACCGCCTATAAATCTGCCTTCAAGCCAGATTGTTTGCCTGAATACATCATGAACTTGATCAGAGACAAAAACAGAGCTTGGAAAAGATTCCGTAACACGTGTGCACCACAAGATAAAACAGCTCTAAACAGGCTAAATGGGGCAGTAAGAGAAATGCACTCAAAGCTCTTAGAGACCAAGTATGGGAAGAAAAGGTAGCCTCTATTTCATCTACTGATCACTCCATCTGGGGATTACTGAAAAATATCAGAAACACAGACATCCCCCAATATTTTCTGACCAGGGCCTTGCTCACACAGATGTGGACAAAGCAGAAGTCATAGCAAACAATTTGGAGGAGCAATGCATGCCTTCGTATGAAAACCTTGGCTTTGATCACATATATAACATTCACAGCAAGGTCAGACACTCACTCAAACTTCCTGACACCAGTACGGACCATATTGCATCAACATCACCTGCTGAGATATATGACATTATTAAAAAAAATTAAAGAACAAAAAATCTCCTGGGCCAGACGGCATTACTAATCGGGTGATCAAACTTCTGCCCCGAAAAGCAGTAGTGCACCTGACCATAATTATAAATGCAATCCTAAGTCTTCACTATTTTCCTTCCACCTGGAAACTGGCTGATGTAATTCCTATACATAAGTCAGGCAAGGATCTTCACCTGCCTCAAAATTCTCGTCCAGTCAGTCTCATCTCCAACCTAGGCAAGATTGCGGAGAAAGTCATCCTCGCACGTCTTCAAGCCTCAATATCCTTCCCAAAGAGCAGTACGGTTTTCGGCAATACCACAGTGCTACTCACCAAATCCACAGAATAGTGGAATGCATTACTACCAGCTACAACTGGCGTCAATACACGCGAGCTGTTTTCCTTGACCTATCCAAAGCATTTGACAAACTATGGCATTTTAGATTGTTACATAAATTTATCTCAGCTGGTATCTCAATGCAACTGATACATTTAGTTAGTTCATATCTTCAAAACAGGACCATGCAAGTCAAGATTAACGGCACTACCTTATCTCAGCGACCCATGTCGGCCGGAGTGCCACAGGGATCACTACTGGCTCCATTGCTGTTCTCTGTATACATGTTTGATATCCGGTACAACCCAATGTCATCCATCATGGCCCTCTATGCAGATGACACAGCACTATTAGTCAGATCTCTCCGACCACATTTCGTTACTAGAAAACTTCAAGAAAACCTTCCAAAATTAGAAAGATGGTTCTCCACATAGTGAATGAAAGTAAGTCCCCTAAAAAAAGTTCAGCTATTCTCTTCACAAAAAGGTCGATATCTCCTGTAGGAGACATCTTGCTATTCAACACCAAAATTCCCTTGCAGACGGAAACAAAGTACTTCGGTGTCGTCCTCGACACCGAAAAATTAACTTTTAAGAAAAAAATTGTTAACAATTTTTAACTTTAAAATTAACTTTAAAAACTAACTTTAAAAATTAGTTTTTAAAGTTAGTTTGTAAATTTACTTTAAAATTAACTTTTAACCAAAAGTTAAAAGAATCAAACAGCTTTTATACCAGCTGACGATTCGTCCTATAGTTTCTTATGCCTCTCCAACCTGGAGCCACACTTCCACTACAAATATTATCAAATTGCAACGTGTTCAGAACAAATACCTGAGAATGACCCTAAACGCTCCATGGTTCGTCAGAAATCATCAACTACACCAAGATACAAATATTCCTTATATCTTATCCTTCCTACAAACTTTAGCTGCAAAGTTCTCCCTAAAGACGTCCACTCATCCCAATGATCTAGTTCAGCAAGCTGTAGCCTATGAGCGTACGGATGTATCCAAACACAAAAGACCAAAAGCCATTTTAACTTCTTCCAGTTATAATCTCCATGCCCATTCCGGGCGAGCAAACTGCTCATAATATTTTCCCTCACTGTGACCGTAACAGACAACGGGGAATATGAAAAGCTTTTCGCTTCACCCCTTAAGTCCAACGCTTGGGTATACACTGGTTTCCGATCTATTAAATACCATTTAAAGATTTTTAAGGAGAAAGGATCCGAATTTTGCTAAGTTATTTTTTATTTAGAATAAATTTATTTAGATTATTTAGAATAAATAATCGGATCCAGTCAATTTTATTAGCATTATTATTATTTTACATATGTAGTCCTGGAACTCTTCAAGTTACAGTTGACTATGAACCAACGATAGTAATTCAAGAACGGTTTCTACCTAATTATCCAGTGAGTTCTCTTCTTTTTCTTTAATTTTTAATATTTTAGTATTGTCTAAATGCATGACTCGTTAATTTTAAGATCATTTAATAGTTTATTCCAATTAGTTGAAAATCTGGAGACTTCATCAGAATCTGGAAAAACGCAACATAAGCATCTATTATTGGATTATGTTTTCCCCCAAAAAGATTCATATTTTAAGGAATTATTTGATAAGCACTTATTCAATATTGTTTTGATAGTACCAACCTAAAACATGTTTAATATTACAGTGAACTTAGGGAGTAATCTAGAAAATCTGCTGTACAGACCAAACGTGGTTCTCACTCTCTCTCTTGAGGCAATACAAGTCTCTTAATATGATATACTGCTTTTCGGGAGCTATATGTGTTTCATTAGAAGAAAACAATCGTCTATCACCTAAGGATTATCAAATATCCATCTATTTTACAGTGAGATTCGAACCAGTGGCTTGTAAGATGGTATACTCTGAGACTTTACTCAATTCGTTTAACAAGGCATCTAGAAGAAATAAAGAATTGACACTCTATATTTACACAAGATGTGCAGAATCTTTAGCCATAAAACATGACAAAGAAAAAAAAAACCCAAGTGACTGAAATTTAATAGCGACCCTTTTTACTCACATATAATATAATCAGAACATTTACTAAAAAATGATAGCAGTACAAAAATTTGATTAGCTCTTGGCATGGTGTGGGCATAGCACAAGTATTTTTCCCCTTTTGTTTGTCGATAACATTGATTCTTTAAAAATGCTATTATACTTTTTTAAATGGAATATTGGTTATATAATTATAATAATTATTTCACTGCGATAATTTATTTCATTTGTGTATTTCCATTTAGCCTATTGATATCCTGAGCTATCTTGGTGGTTACTTAGGACTCTGGCTTAATTTATCTCTTGTTTCTCTCATAAACTCACTGTACGAAGCAATTCAATGGATTCTTTCAAGACGCAAGATAAAAGTCACTCAAGTGGTACCTGTAAGAAGAATTAAGAAAAAGCCGAAAAGATCTGTGTCTGACACCAGTGAATGATTGATCTGTTCATTGTAACTAATTTTCCCATATCACAGGACAAAATATAGCACCGATGTGGCACATATTGTGTGTAGTGTACAGTGTATTTACTGTACACTACACCCAATGATTGCGAAATAATTATTTATTAACTGAAGCAGCCTGCAATTTAAGAATTATCGTCTAGAGGCTTCTTCATTCCGATATTGGTATCTTATCGTATTTACAGCACCATCTGAAATCCACAGTTAGGTTAAAATGTTATGATGAGCATTTTAATTTTAGATACGATTTAGATAACTGAAACTACCTTTCTCTGATTAGTGACGATGAAGAAATTTACCTACCACTATATGATATTATCACATTTAATTTCATAATATAAAGAGAATCGACTACCTACATGTATATGAGTACACCAAGGCAATATTCATAAATTCATAATCTTTAATATTTTCACACACACACACACACACACACACACACACACACACACACACACACACACACACACACACACACACACACACACACACACACACACACACACACACACACACACACACACACACACACACACACACACACACACACACACACACACACACACACACACACACAATCGACATACTTAACTCACTCATGGAATCGGAGTTTATGCTAGGAGATATGTTTGTCATCCAAACATGTAATCTTCTTATACTTGTACGTGTACTAATAACAGTAGTGAAAATATCATTTTAATAGTGATACAATAACTGAAGTGCAATTGTACTTTTCATTATCGTATTTTAAAACGATGAAAAATAATTATGTGATTTTTACTGTTTCTGAAATGAGTCTCACCTATTTAACATACATGTGTATTACCTGGTATTCCACTAATTTTTGTATCGACTGCTATTTAGCTAATATATATTTATTAACTATTAATTCACTAATATTTGTATTAGTTGTGTATAGTTTTCAGTGTTACTATCTGAACTATAATATAAATCAGTTTTACTGTAAAATTTGCAAATATATAATAAAATGTTCATCTTTTGTGAAATACGTATGTCTTAATATGCCTGACATCTTCCCACAAGACATTATAAAATTATTTGATTTCGTGATATACTCAGGATATTTCTTCTATCAAAACAAAATCTACAAGTGGAAGGAACGGCCATGGGAAGTCCACTTTCACCTGCTCTAGCTAACTTTTATTTGGAACATCTAGAAGACGTCCTGTTTTCATCTACATTCCCTCAACCATCATTTTGGGTGAGATATATAGACGACATCTTTTCAGTGTGGCCTCATAACAGAAATTCCTTACCTTCTTTTTTAAATAACGAAACCTGTGATGCGATCATAATTAAAAGAAACACACGTATTAACCACAGTGAAAATTATTTAATTGTCATACAAAATTGTGTTAAATAAAAAATAATAATTATTTAACACAATTTTGTATGACAATTTCCCATACTTGGGAATAGTAAGAACGTCGTTGCGGTTTAGGTTTGGTCTGTGTAGTAGGGCTTCAGAACTTTCTTTGTATAAACGTTCATGTTTATATAAAGATCTATGTAAAAGTTTAGATTTTTTCCAATGGATCCTATGGTTTGGAGTTTCATTTTCCGTGTTGTGAGAGGCCAGATTTCTGCGGTTTAAAAAGACGAATGTGGTCTTGATGTTCCGAGATGCGTTTCTGAATACACCTACCTGTCTGTCCAAAGTAAGACAATTTGCATGAACATGGAATCTCATAAACGCCAGGCAACATCAAAAGTGAGAGTTTATCCTTAGGAGAAGGTAACAAGTAAATTTGGTTGATAGGTTTGTAAGTAGTGGCAAAATGATATTTCTTCATAATTTTAGAAAGATTCGGAGATGCCTTTGACGTAAGGTATGGGAATCCTATGGACTTCTTCCTGTCTGGTTCGATGTGTGGAGAAGTGACTGATGATATTTTGAGTTGTTTTAGGATTATATCCATTTAGTTTGGCTGTCTTTTTGACTATTTCCAGTTCTTCGTTTAGATATTCTTCAGAGGAGCAGGATTTGTGTGTGCTCTTGTAACTGGTGATTTAATGATGCCAAATTTCTGAGATGGATGATGAGCGGAAGAATTGTAAATGTAGCAACCAGAGAATATAGGCTTGCGAAAGGCATTTCTCACACGGGTTCAAGAGGCAACAGATATTAACCATGTCATTCAAGATGAACAATTCGGCTTTAGGATATATCACTCCACAACGCTACAAATTTACAGAGTTTGTCGAACATATAACCCAAGGGTATGAATGGCACCAACACTCTGGCGCAGTTTTCCTAGACATCACTCAGGCATTTGATAGAGAGTGGCATCACGGACTAATTTTTAAACTACACGAAGTTGGTATTCCATTACCACTAGTTCTACGTTATGAGAGTAACACAGTAAGAACAGTAATACAACTCCTAAGAGCTGGGTTTCACATTATAGGAAAATACCAAAAACATTGATCGGAGCTTGCTACACCTTCACTATGAGTTACCCTGTGTTGCATTACCAGATGGGTTATGTGTTGCACTTTCCAGGTATTTGCTTACACTTGGACTCGCCGAACTTTATATGGTTTCTATATTCGGCATGAAACTCTTTGAGTTTCATGCCGAATATAGAAATATATTCATATATTTTCAAGAAATATCTTCATATATTTAGTAATTTATTAGGACACCTCTTGGCAATTCGTATAGTAAGGTATGTAAGTTCTGTTCGCTACAAACTTGGTATTATCTAGGTGTAGCTACTCACTGATGAGACCTGAAAAAAGGTAGAAACCGGTCTGGGTAGTGACCTTCTCTCATAATGTAGAACAGTAATACAGCTCCTAGGTTTTACATTATGCGAAAATGCCAAGAACAGTGATCGGAGCTTGCTCCACCCTCACTATGAGTTGCCCCTTGTTGCACTACCAAATGGGTAATGTGTTGCACTTTCCAGGTATTTGCTTACGCTTCGTCTCGCCGAATTTCATATAGTTTCTATATTCGGCATGAAACTCTTTGAGTTTCTTATTCGGCTGTGAAACAATACGGGATGTAATATCCCTTAATTAAAACAATAAATGTATTTATTTTATATGTAAATCAACTCCCAACTTTATTATGTGATCGATAGCATAAATTTTGTAAACTGATTTAATATACACCATTTAACGAGATCAATTTTAAGAGCGGCGATTTTGCTACTTATGATTTGTTCTTAAGAAACAAGTGATTAATTCATTATGATCTTTATTATACAAACAGCTCATGGAGTCAGAACAAAGGTGGACACACTAAGGCAATTTCTTGCTTATTAAGAAAATAACATTTTGTGAACTGAGAAGGATTTATAGTGTAATACAGCAAGTAAAGAAATTCTGATTTAAGCTTATGTGTATGTAGACGTTCGAAACCAAATTCGACAGAATAGGGGTAGTTACGTTTTATTCAAGTGGTTTCCTATGTCTCTGGGTATGTTCTCCTGACCGGTTGGGCTGTTTTGAGGGATGAAAAAACCGCCTTTTTTTGTAGAAAAAACCCTCCATCTCAATATGATGCAAACGGTTGTGAAAGTTTCATCTCGTCATAGACGGGATTCGAACACCTCTCTTTACAAACAAAGGGCTGGTCTATACCAACTAAGGGATGGAAGCTCGACGTAAAGTCGAGATTCTATCAGCAGTAGCGAAACCTCAGTTAAAACATTTAGCTACAGCATTACCATCCATTACCCTCTGGGATTATTTTCCTTCATGCTTATACGGTGATTCAAAAACATGAAAATTATGGAAACAACTATCGCATTAGAGTAAAACTTTAGTTTAATATAAACTAAAATAGACACTCGACGTTTCGACCTTCACATGAAGGTCATCAATTAAAGTATACACATATATACAAAAAACAAGCAGCACTACAATGTACATGGTGTGTGCTAAAGACCGATTAACTGGTAAAACTATTGGCCTGACCTCTGGTGTAAAAAAAAAAACTTACTACATCAAAGCTAGTTATCTATTATTATTATTAGGTCACAGATTTACATTAAAGCTGGAGAACAACATATATATATATATATATATATATATAAGTATAATATAATTTATAGCTAATCAGTATGGATGGTGGCCAATAAAAGCTATAAATTGCTTAGAGTCCTGAAGTTAGAGTTTGCTGGAAAACTAAGTGGTCTGAGTGTGCGCCATCCAAATGTTTGTGATTTTTATGCCACAATTATTGTTATGATTGGGGTGGTTAATAAAAATTTCACATGCTTCTTTGAATTTCCGTTCATACCAAGTTTTTGTATGATGTAAAGAACAAGTGCTTTACATCATACAAATGTAAAGCACTTTAGAGGCCTCAAGTGCTTTACATTTATATGAAATCTGAGAGGCCTGTTTCTCCAAAATTGTTAAATTATTGCATCGCTTGTGTTCCTTTTTACGGTTAGGTACTGTACATCCAGTTTCTCAAATATAAGGTAAGTTACAGGTGCAATAAATACAATAAACTCCTAGGTGCACCAATGGGGGGGAGGATCTTTAAAAGAGTTGAATATGCTTCTTAATTTTAAATGTGGTTTAAAAGTGGCATTAAGATTATAACGGTGTAGAATTCTATTAATTTTTTCTGATAACCTTTTAATCTATGGAATACCTATGGTTTTACTGTAATCTATATTATTTTTTGATGTAGTTTTATGAAGTACTTTATTAATAGTATTTTTGCTTAAAATACTTTGAAATACTTTGAAATAATGTACCCATTATTTATAAAACTATTGCTAATAATTTTTAATTCTTGTTTAAGCGCTTATTCATTAGAGCAAATTCTTATAGCTCCGTTTTTGAGGGTGTTAAAGACTTCAAGTTTTTATGAAGGGTGGTGATAGGAGTTACAATGTATATATTGGCCGATATGTGCTGGCGTTCCGTAAACAGTGAAGGATAGACATCCTGAGCGAACACGTGTAACCAGTGTGTTCAGGAAAGGAAGTGAGTTCTGATTTTCAATTTCAGCAGTAAATTGTATGCGCTCATGCTGCTTGTTCAGGTGGCTAAGGAATGTGTTCAACGTTTGACGCCCTGTCCAAATAACGAAAACATCATCATCGGCTCATGGAGAACTCATAGACGTAGAATGAAGTGTGATGGTTAGTAGATCAGCTGATTATGGAATTCTAATAATAACGTTGAATCTTATGTACAGTTTCATAGGAGTGCGGTTGGTTCAGATTTTCGTTTCATGCATGACAATGCTACTGTCTATACAGCTGAAGTGGGAGGAGTATCTTGAAACTGGAGATATCCAACGACTGCCGTGCAGTCCGATCGATGTATCTGTAACGTAATTGGGCGTCTCATTGCACGCTGACGAATATTCCCTCGGTCACTTGGGAGCTAACCATTTCTGCTGTGGTGAAATAATGAGGTCTATTCCGTAGAATCTTATAGACACTTATGTCGAATATGGTCCGCACGGTTGTCAGGCCTGTTTAGCCGTTAGAGTAGATCATATGTCCTATCGATGTTATGTGGAAATATTTTCTAGCATATTTGGTAACCTGTTCAATTTTCTCGTTGCCTCTTCGTTAGATTGTTAATCTAATTGCTTGATATACCACACAAGAGATATTTGGGATATTGAAGGGATATGTATGTGGGGAGAATAGCGACTTTCATAACTGGGCCTTCTGAACCCTCTGCCCAAGCAAGCCCTTTGCAGGTGGAACGTTTTTCACAAACCCAGATTCCATGTTGTTCATCTACAGTTCTCTTTGAAAACACGTAAATGTGGTTGTCATCATCTACCAATTTTCTTTTGGTAGATGATGACAACCACAGGATTAATCAATCAAGATGCAAAAATAATATGTAGATATTGCACTACCTGTGACTCTCGGCTTGTTCATGCTATGCACCGACGCTACCGAGTATGTATTCTTTCCATTCTGAAAGGATTAACAGTTCCAGTTAATACTTTTACAATGGAAAGAGAACCCTGAAGACATACAAAAGGAGAGAAATTAGTTTAAAAGCTACATGACAATTTGTACACGAATGTAATTTTAAAAATTTGTTAGGAAAAGTTAGAGTTATCGGAAGTTCGGTTCGAGTAATCGAGACAGTTTAACATTGAATCTTCACTAAAGGGACCTGGGACTTCATTAACAATTCCAGTTATCGAGTGTTGACTGTATTTACATTTTTGTAACCTACTCATTATCTACAGGGGGCGAAATGTGCTGGGGGCAAAATGCTGAGGGAGACTTTTCCGTAAACCGAGTAGCGTACTATTGAAGAAAAACTTCTTTCAGTACAAGATATTTTTAGTCGCTCTTGAAAATTATAAACAACTGAGGCATGTTTTTCAGTCTCTCATTCAATAAATCAATAGGATACTCATGGGAAAAACAATCAATAAACGACAGTTATAAATTAGAATTTGTTGCTATTTTTTATTGTTAAATTTTCCAAATCAAACTTTCCAACTTTTGTAGTACCAGTGTACTAGAATATCTTCTATCTCATATGGATGCCAAAATGCAAGCCCTAAAGAAGACTTGTTTAGAGAATCGAAATCATCATTGTTATTTGAGTCCTTTAAATTTGAATATACAAGATTGGTCGAATATATATATATAGTTGAATATTAGAGTGGAATATATAAGATTTCAATAAAAGTTTCATTAGACTAGGGTGAAGCATGCCTTTTATGCTCTTCTTACTGGTGCTCCGTTGTGTCGGAAGTGAATGGATGATTTTTATTTTCCTTTTTACCTGAATCTGTTCAGTCAAATAACTTTAAAATAATAAGGAGCCTTTTATCTCGGTCCTTCGTTCCTTACCCGGCTTGACGAAAGTATACAATCCTTGGTGCGTAAGTGATAGTGTGTGGCTTTTTAATCCTTAAGCAACTAGATTGTGCAGTGAAAGAGCGAATATGAACAGGCTAACTTGGAGTAATCCTTGATGCAAGACATATTTGGATAAATGTTAAAATAAGTATGGAAGGATAATTAAAGTGACTGTAGAGTCCGTCAGCCCTGTTTTAGAGTTTATGTGTAGATTGATCGTACTATGTAGATTTTCGAAACAGGTTCTACTGGAATAATGTTGGTTATTCCTTATTTCTGTAGTCTCCCACGTCTGGCCGATATTCCTGTTTTACTTGAAGAAAAGCCTTGCAAGAAAATTCTGTCACTTTCACATGTGACCGGCATTCTTATCTTTAATCGAAAAGTCCTGATAAAAGTTTACCGTACTGGAAGAGGTTTCGAACCCAAGTTTTCTAAGCCAAGGACATCTTCGAATTCTACTAAGCTACAGATGGTCAGCCACAATAATTTAATAATTTAATTTAATATTTTTTCTGATTTCAACAATGTAATAAAAGTGTAACAAAATCGTTACTTAATATATTTTTTGTTTGGATTGAAGATTTGAATTTAGCATTTTATCAGTTAACACTATGGAATTTTCATTGTTATCACTTAAACTAATTTCATCTTTAGTTTTAATTTGTTGACTAGTGTTACTGCTAAGTATAAAAACAGAATGATTAGAACTGAACAGAGTAGAACTGTAGAACTAAGGAATATATGAATGCATGGCCACAGAATATTAATATTAAATTTAATTATATTAATCATCACACAGCAAAATTTGCGGAGTAATTATTAAATGCTTCAACACAATTGAAAATATATCTAACAGATATTTTTTTTTTTAATTTGCATAGATTAAATAAACGCCAAGTACATAGAAGTAAAGGTTAGGTACTGAACATGAATATTTAAAAGCAGGTAACCAAGTCATAGCAATCTATAGCAAGTTTTATAGCGAACTAATACAGTATGATTCCCATATGATTAAGAGACATAATACAGACTTATTTAAAGGTACCAAAAAAGAATGAATATTTCAGAATCTTAATTATGTTGTTTTATTACAAACATAATTATCAGTAATTATTATTCACACTATGATAACGACCGCCGTAAAGATATTGAGGACAACTTTATGTTCTGCTTCTCTCAATAAGTATTATTTAACTTTTCTTAGATTTTTAACATCTTCATATATTATGAACAAGCCATGATTTCAACATATTGATGGATTTTTCATAATATTTGAAAAGTCCATCTTTACAATGTATTTGATTTTTTCTTATTTATCTCATAAAATTTCCACGATTAACGTGTAATTTAATTTGCATGATTTTGCATTTTCCTAATAATGTAAAGATATCAGTTCTTAAATCTAAGGCTAAGATTTTGAGTCCTTAATTCAGAACTGGATTTCATCGGCAACAGTTCTGTTAATCCATCGATGCCTTCGTCTAGAAAGTATCCCATCCCGAATGAATACCTTCTAAACATGGAGTAAATTAAACTTTCGTGAGCGTCTAGAAAATATCCCCTCAATAAAATATCGAGTAGGTTTTTTCATATTACTATCGATATAGTTTCGTTAACTTATAAGTATAGGAGGAGAATAGAACATTTTCCAGGAGTTTCACGTTTTTTTTTTATTTTTCCATGAAAATAGGCAAACGACTTTTCTGGAAACGACTGCTGTCGATGAAAACGTGGTAACAGAAATGTCTGTGACATTATTGTTACCTCCCTTAAGTAGAAATAAATAAATAAAATAATATAATATAAAACATTGAAACTGAAATTAATAAAGTGCAATTTTACTGATGTTACATTTCTCATTTTCTTTACATTTGATAGAGAATTTTAAGTTATCCCACAAGATTACCCGCATCACAAGAAAGAATTAACACATTGAATATCAAATAAATAAATAAATCATATTTAACTTAGGAGCAAATGGCAGGAAACACGGTATACCTGCAATATAAATGCGTCAGTTCGGTATCACCGAACTCTCTGAGAGAGAAAATGTAATTTTAAAGGACACAATACGATTCTCTTTTATTTCTATTTTGTCAAATGCTCGTAACCCAAAAATGTGTACATTTAAAAAAATGATGCTCGCAGGGACTTTTCGATTTAATCGTATCTTTGTCAGAGAATAACAGTTGTACTGATATAATATTAAAGCAAACAATGAATAATAACAGAGTGGAGGAAGACGCAGAATTAGAAGAAAATGGTTTCATGTAAAATTCCATACTACAAGGTTGTACACCATCTGCACTGTAATTTAAAATATCCGTGGATCACATTTCTAAGAAAGGTAGTATCAGAACTCTTTACACTATCATATATTTATATTTTCACATATTAATTCTTCAGAGTAATAATTTGCAGCTTCAATGTTACTTGCAAGCTAATGGTCTCTGCTTGTACGCACGACATATTTTGATAACGAATAAACAGAGCGCGATTAAATTAATATTTGGTACTTCGAGGAAAATCCGCGGACACTTTTGTTTTAAATAAATTATACGTTGTACATTATTAACTCCAGAAAAGACTAGGGGGAACACACATATGCGATCACTGAGAATATCAGTGAAGTTAAGGGATGACATCGTAGCAGAATCACATCAAATGAAGATAGAAGAGAACTGAATATTATTAGCATTCAAGAATGTGTAATCAGAGATAATCTAAGATGGTGGTCACTTAAATAGAATAGAAGAAAAATATTACCTAAACAGTTATTCGTTGACAGGATATTAAGATAAGACGTAGAGAGGAATAAGATTTAAGTGTATTAACATAGTTAATAACGCCTTAGGAAACTAAAATATAAGATCTTACAATATTGAATACTGACACTGGATTAACAGAATAATAAGGGAGGTAACTATCGATGAGATGCTTATAACAACTCGCATTTGCATGCTAACATAGTATAGCGTCTACCAGGATCCACCACCACCACAACAACAATAATAATAAAAACAGATTTTCTCTTTCTTGGATTGATTTTCACATTAATACCTTCTAAGTCTTAAGAAATATGGTATACACTTTTAAATCAAAACACTATTTATCTCCAGAAATCCAAAAATGACGTACAAGAATCCTCTCAATCTTGAAATAGACTTATCTCGTATGATGTGGTTCATGATGATCCCTTTCTCGTTGCCTCCCATAAGCGACTTTCTCGCAAAACTGTGTTTTTACATTATGTCTTCATACAGGCAATTTTAATGACGGCTCTGTTCCACGAAACACGTGGAATCACCGTGAACAGCATGCTTCCCAGCATTTCTCCACTTTCTTCCTAAGGATGTAAGAAAAGCGCATCTACAGCCAACATGCATACTCACTCCAGCTCCAAGCTTATCGAAAGAATTTTCTAGTCCTCTTATTCCACCTCTGTTCGTTTGAACAGCCTTCTTCATACCGTTTTCATCAAAGACTATGATTTCAAACTGTACAAGAAATATATTAACGGATTCCTTCATATGCTAGTCCAGGGTTTCTCAAACTGTGTTCCACGGAAGGTGAATAGGTGTTCCGCGAGAAATTTGAAATTTGCCATTTTAGTTTTCTAAGCATATTTCATGAATAAATATTTTATAGTAAAAATATTCTGGGGAGAATAATATTCGTGAATATTTCGAAAAGCTCAGATCCAGAACACCTAATGACACCTGCTTATCGTTAATTTTCACACATCGAAACCTTTTAACATTTGGGAGAAGGAATGTTACTGTTTATGACGGGTCATAAAAGTTACCTGCAAGCCCATTACAACAATCGGTGTCATATCTTCTGTTCTCAAAACTGAAGGAAATGACTTCTGTGTAACAAATGTCAGTGACCAAGCAGCATATTTTTAAACATGCAAGTATTCATGAATTATCGTTAATTTTCACACATTGAAATCTTTCAACAATGGGGAAAGTGAATACCGTCGTTTATGACCGATCATAAAAATTGCCTGCAAGCCGATTACAACAATGGGCGGCGTGTTCTCAGAACTGAATGAAATAACATCTGCGTTGCAAATATCAGTGACCAATCAGCAAGGAAGCATAAAGAAAAATTTTCCACTGAAATTGAAGATCAAGGTAGTCTGTATCCGGTTTCTCAAATCTAATACTACTGAATACTTTCTTCGCAAGTCGTAATGCAGTGTATAAGTGCTTGTTCTGAAACCGGAGTGCCGTGATTTTTTTTAAAGTAATAGGAATACAGAGTTAAAATTAATATGAATAAGAGACAAGGCACTTTGTTTAATTTTGGTATTAAGAAATCTTGTGACGGAACAGATAGTGAGTCATCCACCTGAAGCCTACAAAGATCTCCAGGATGTACAAAAGGAGAGGAAAACTACCAGCACACAGGAGAAAAAGGCTGCATTCACTCGTAAGTACTTATAATAATATTATAAATATATTTCGTGATCAGAATGGGATATGTAAATGAAAATCAGCACAAATTAATTTCATGATGTTTGCCTGAATAAATTACTACCTGCTACAACATTTCTTTAGTCCAGTGATCGGTAACTAATTTAAATGTAATTTATATTTGTCAACATGCCACCGTATCCATAAGTGTACTAATACTCTTTATGATTATGCCATAATTAATTATTAATACTTATGTTAATATGTATGAACTTTAAAAAAATTTGGAAAGGTATTTACGAGTACATTTGTTGGGACCGGGCCCTAGGAAAAAAAAATCAGCTAACGCCTTTTTATTCTCGTATATAGGGAATAAGCGAGGCGACTTTAAAAAAAAAAGAAGTCTTCTTACTCTTTTAACTAATTTTATAATTAATATCTGATTTATTTCGAACTGTTTAATTTTTGTTACTGAACATTTTATCAAACCATTCTTATTACAATTGCTTTTACATTATTTGATACGGTTTAGTACTTTTCTTACAAGTATTGTTACAATTGATATTTATTTTTGTGTGTTGCAGTTTTTTTTTTACTATTTTGCATTATTCATTTACTTTTATATTATTCGACATTTCTTATTTATAATCTTATTGTTTTTCATACTAAAGTTACCTTTACAACAAAATTCTATTTGTTTTTATTATAGCTCCGACAAATATTGGAATTTGAATATTATTGAAAAAATACCCATGGATTCTTGTTTAAAGACAGGAACTTTAACACAAGGAGGAGTAAGTACTTCTGCTGAGACATCTACTCGTATGATTGGAGAAGATATGGAATTGCAAACTGTGGTTTCTTCAAAAGCTAATATTAAAGAACAAGAGTCATCTAAGAATAGAACAAAACGGAAGTACCATGAAAGTTATTTAAATTATGGATTTACGTGTATTGGCAATGCACATGCTCCTGATGTTTTATGTAATAAAATACTAGTAAACAGTTCTTTGGCTCTAGCTAAATTTCGTAGGCACTTCGAAACGAAACACACTGATTGTAAAGGAAAAGATATACATTTTTTAAGAGACAACGTGACTCGCTAGAAAAAATCTAAACTTCAAATGGCTACAATTGCTACAACTGAAAATGCAACAGAGGCATCTTTTCGCGTGAGTTACCGCATTGCACTTCATGGTGAAGCTCATACAATTGGTGAGATGCTCATTAAGCCTTGTGTGAAAGACATTGTATCATGAATGCTAAACGAGCAGGTTGCTAAAAAAATAGATGCAGTACAATTATCAAATGATACTGTTTTACGCCGTATCAAAGATCTTTCTGCTGACATAGAAAAATAGCTCATTCATCGACTTAGACTGCAGTGAATATTCATTGCAAATGGATTAATCTACAGATGTCGCAGGACTCGCTGTATTCCTAGTGTTTGTTCGTTACATATTTGATAAAAGTATTGAAGAAGATTTACTCATGTGCGAATATCTACAAGAAAAAACTACCGGAGAAGATATATTCAACTGTATTAATAATTATATTACAAAACAGGAAATCGGTTGGGAGAAATGTATTGATATTTGTACAGATGGTGCTCAAGCAATGGTAGGAAAGATGAAGGGAGTTGTAACACGTATCCTGCAAGTAGCTACAAGAGCCACCAAAAGTCATTGTGTTTTGGATGAAGAACTATTTTGGATGAAGCCGAAAAAGTGATCAACTATGTAAAATCTCGACCACTTCAATCCAGATTATTTAAAATTTTGTGCGATGAAATGGGTAGTGCACATAATGCACTTTTATTATATACTGAAGTGAGATGGCTATCCAGTGGAAAAGCATTATTGAGACTTTTTGAACTTCGTAGTGAGTTAATGGTCTTCTTGATGTCACATAATTTAGGACAAAATTTTATTGAATTATTAAGAAATTCTTCATGGTCATGCGTATGTATCTTGCGAATCTGGCAGATATTTTTACAAAGTGCAATGAAATTAACTTATCATTACAAGGAAAGAATATTACAATTTTTAATACAAGAGATAAAATTGCATCTTTTGATAGGAAGTTGCAATTCTGGATTTCTACAGTTGAACAGAATAATTTTGATTGCTTTTCCCCCTTGCATGAATTTTTGACTGAAATAAATTCTAAAGTAAATGAAGAAGCATCTAACGTAATTTTAGAACACTTGCATGACTTGCAATCAACCCTTTTGCAATATTTTCCAAAATCCAGTGAGGACAATTCCTGGGTTCTGAATCAATTTACAGTGACAGCTAAGCCAGCAGGCTTCAACGCAAGTGACTATGAAAATCCAATTGACTTAATTAGTGACTCTGATTTAAAACAAAAATACAAGGAACTGCCAATAAATGATTTCCGGACAAGCGTATCAAAACTAGCTATTTTTGTTTTACTTCCTTTTACAACGACATATTTATGCGAGGCAGGATTTTCATATTATGCTGCAACCAAATCAAAGTCCAGGAACAGATTCGACGCGACACCAAATATGAGAATTCAACCTTCTAATATTGCGCCTGATATCAAAAAAATTTGAAATTCAAAGACCCCAAAACATCGGAGTCATTAAGAACTTAATTTGCAATATACGTTTAATATTTTTATGTGTTTTGTTTTTACTAATTAACATTTGACAATAACAAATGGTAATAAATTAATATTTGACAATAAATATTTTTTCTTAACTCTTAGATTTACTCATTTATTTTATTTATATTTACCTAACCTACAAAACCAGCATACATGAGAAAAAGTCTGCATTCACTCGTAAGTACTTATAATAATATTATAAATTTTTGGTGATCAGAATGGGATATGTCAATGAAAATCAGCACAAATTAATTTAATGATGTTTTAATTGATGTTTCATTAATTATTAATTAATTATCGATCATTGATAACTAATTATCGATCATTAATGAATAATTATCAATCATTACTAAATAATTATCAGTCACTAATAATTAATTATCAATCATTAATAATTAATTATCAATTATTAATTCACAATAAAATAAGCTAAATTACCAATTAATTATTAATTAATTCATTACAAAATAACCAAGGTGTTCCGTGAACATTTTAGGATTTGTGAAGTGTTCCGTCGTAGAAAAAGTTTGAGAAACCCTGTGCTAGTCACTTACCAATACCCGGTAGTGTGTGGGTAAGTGATTAGCAGAGGATAAGTGCTGTGGTCCTTTGTCATTTCTTGTGCGATCGGTTGATATAAAGACAGTAAAGAGGGACTAGATTTTCCTAAAATCTATAAGGTTGTAGAATAATTTTTGTAGCGTATCGAAGTACAGATAGATGGTAAAAAAATCTAACAGGCACATATTCATCTAAAATGATCCTGAAAAAAGTATGTAATATACAAAAAAAATCATAACCAAAACTTTCCCCTGGAGGCGAACACAATCACATTTGTGTAACAACTTTCATGTCCATATGACCATTCAATTACATTATGAAGAATTAAGTGACCAGTCTCTTAATGTGACCTGGGCGTGTCTGAACAATAGCATCTAATGGAGGTAATCGTGGGAAAATCGCGTGTGATATAAACAATTCTAATTACTAGAGAAGTCATGTTATATGGTGCATTTTCGAAAACAAGAAACTTTTATAATGCGTATCGAAAACTCCCAGAAACTGTTTTATTCATGAGCAAAACTGCAATAATTTGTTATGTTCCAAACTTAATAGCATGCAGTTATAAAGCATTTTAATCTAAAAATTCATGTATGGAAGGTACACCATTTATAATTTATCATGTAATAAACATAAAAGGTCCACTTAAAGATAATACATCCATATCCATAGCGACAGTATAATGATAGTCATACCATACATTTATTTATTACAAAGCATGACGACATTATAATGTTCGAAGTGCTCTGGAAGGTGAACAGCATTTCCTCGCAAATTTTGTTCTAACAAGCAGTTTTGGTGAAAACAAATTTTGAAGCTTAACTTCGCTCACTGTAAGAAAGTTTGCATATTTCTTAATTTAAAACTAAGTAGCAAATGGGTTTACGCTTTCATGTAGTTGTAGTTTCACTAATAATGCCTCCCAAAGGCTACTTATGTACCATTTGTCTTTCAGTTAAAGTAGTTTCCTTTTAATAGCATGAATTTTAATTAATTTATTAATTATTTCATTAGCGATCACAGTTGAACGAAAATTGAATGATCTTATTATTTAATATTATAACTAACAAAGTCTGCCCTTTTATAAAGTAATCTTCCCTATTTCATTGAAGTCTAAGCAGATATTTATTTACAGGCCATTTTTATGATATGCTCAATTCACAAATATATATTCCTATATCAAAAGCCTATGGTTAACAACATATTCTAGTTTCTAGTAGCTTTTAAAATATTTAATTAAAATTAATTACTTAAAATATAATTTTGAAATTCATAAATTCGAACTTTAGTCTTCCAGAAGCACTATGAAGGTCAAGGTATTTAAAGCAATCGCATTTCTTCTTTGCGCAGTTGGCTTCACGTACCAGTTAACTGAGTTTTTAATTAATTTTTTCGATTACCCAACTTATATGGATGTTATTGAAGTGAGACTCGATTCAATTTATGTTCCAGCAATCACCTTTTGTAATCGGAATCCGTAAGTAATATTTTAATTATGAATTATGATCATAAGTCTGTTAAGTTACTAATACTACATGTTTTCATGCTTCATGTTTCAGGGTCTTATTTGATAGCTTAGCAATTATTTGATGTTACGCCAACCAATGACCTTAGAATTGGAGCAATTCAAAGATATTTATCGAATTACATTTTAACAATGTTTAGAGCTTGAAGCTAATAATACATTAAACCTCGTATGCGCTAAATACTGATAATAACTGATGCTACACTAGACCATCTTTCCCTTCTTAGGATGATAAAAGTCAGAGGTATTTTCTAGCATAATGACATTGCATCTATATTCTCTTTAGCTTCATGAAAACGGAGACATTTCATAGAGCAACAGTTGAATGAATTCGTACCGTTAGAGTTTTAGAAGGAAGACCGTTGTAGATGCGATTCTAGTGCTTGCTACAGAAACTCTTTTTTTCCCAGCCGGTACTCAAGTTATTCGATCTCACCCACAACACTACTAATATAACTAATGTTTTGAATCACAATTGGACGTAGTTGTCTTCCAGACTTCCATCCTAATGCGTTTAGGATTATTCATATCACATAAGTAACTCAGTTATTGTTAATAGCTAGGTGATTGAGTTTGCCACCTTATGACTTCCAAAAGTTAGAGAGTAAATATCTCTTTCTACTCCCATTTAGGGAATAAAAACTATTAGATAATTTATTATGTTTTAAATATTGTAATATCCGTTATCTCTCAGCTTGACAAGAAATGTCACCAGAGCTGAAAATAAGGCAAACTTAACCTAAGAGCTGCAAACTCTTCTACATTTTTATCCTAAACGGATACTCTTAAAACGCACTCAAACATGTATTATTTTACGATAAATCTACTGACAAAAATCTAAATATCTAGTGGAATGATTCGAGTGTTCATATTGGTAATTTGTTAATCACGATTGCTATCCTGACTCCTGACTGATTGATTTCTGAAGTAGTTTTCAAACCCATCCGAAGTATCACGCCTTCTCAGATCTCAGAAGGACGATGTCGCTTTCACAAGCATCTGTGTGCTATAATGATCTCATGTTCTTATGCAGGTCATACAATCAGAAGTTTTGAATTGAGGAAAGAAGAACATGCCAGCAATGCTAATCACAAACGGAAAGAAACGTCTGACCTAGATCATTTTATATTAACAGAAATTCACACTCTTGACTGGAATAGTCAAGATGCTCAAATTCCAATAAGGAATTTGTCACGGAGGTTGTCTCGCAATAGGCAATAAATTTGACTTCTTTCTTCTCTTGTGATTTTACTGATACTTAATGTTCGGATAATTAACGTCTTCCATGATACGTTTTGTTTTTTGTGACACTAATCAAGTTAAATTGGCGATGTGTTTCGTCTTCTTCAGCATATAATCTAGTAGGACTAACAACTCACACATTCTACCGCACACTAAATAGCATTAAACTAACTGTTGTATGAAATATTGTTACTAATATTGCATGCATAAATTTCTATCGTATTTCAATTCAGATCTTCCGATAGCTTTATTAGCACATCGTCTCCATTTGTGCCTGCACACTTAAAATGCTGTACCTTTCACAATCAACTACAGTTAGTATATTTGCTTTTAAAGTAAAGCTTTTATCACTAATGCCAACGAATTCCCTCCACAACTTAGTCACCAATACAACGAACTATAAGTCGTTTTCCTGATACTCCTGGCATTTGTGTACAGACAGCTTATACCGCTGCTGCAACCCAGCTTAGTTAATTTGGATAACATACCAAAATTTATTACTATCTAATATCTCGCTTATGCAGATATCCTTAAACATACCTAATAAGTCGAAACCTGGAAAGAGCACATAATCGTCTTTATCTCACACCTATCCGCTCCGACATGTATATATTCAACATTTTTGGCATGGGTAAGTTTCTATGACTCTCCCTATCAATGGCATACCAGTAAGTAATTTCTATTGACTCATGATACGAATTGTATTCCAGTGCAACGCTTAGAAAAATCACTTCTTTCATCAAATTCTCTTCGCGCACCCAAAAACTCGTAACTATTCCTTATACACTTCCATTGACATTTCCTCAACTTCATACTGTTATGTTAAACTTTATACTGGTAACAGTATAAAGATTTTAACTTAATTATTCTTCACCCTCACTTCTTCAAGCAATCCTTTTATGCCCTCTTTATACATCAAATGAAGGTATAAAGTTGCAGCACATCTAAGGGCCTAAGGGCTGTCAGAATTCTCTATCTTCCCAGGACTTTATTCCATCAGCTGTTATGTTGAATCCAGTAGTTTGGTGACGCAGTATACCATAGTTAAAAGGCAGAAAGTCAGAGTAAATAAATATCACCAGGCGATCTCAAACATTTTTCATGGCAGAACTTTTAAACAAATTTTTATAAAATAATTTAAAATGTGAATGAAAATATCAGGGAAATATCTTTTCTTGAATGAGAAGGTTTTGAGAGAGTCAGTAAACTAGTTATCAACAATATATTGACAAACTTAGTGAAAGTAAATTATGAGTCGTGTGTTGAAGAATGATATTATCAGGCACTATTTCTTTTATTTTATTGAAAATTATTCTTTTTTTTCATTGACATCTCTACTTTTCGAAAGCAAGCTCTGCGCTTTTATTTGCATAGAAATGGTTCGAGCGTTGATAAGAAAGCCAACAAACTGTAGCACTTTATTTAAGTTGAAACTATTCTTACGCAAAAAATGAGTTTACAAAATTTCAGCCAAAAATATTATGGACAGATAAGAGAGGACCTCGCGCTTTTTGTCTCAGTGGCAAAACTGAAGTGCTTCATCTGTAATTATTATTATTATTATTATTATTATTATTATTATTATTATTATTATTATTATTATTATTATTATTATCCAATCCAGGAACCTTTGAAAATCAATCTATAACAAATTGATTTATACTCGATTTCAGATCAAGGATAGAAAGCAAAAAAATTATGATATAGTTTAATTATAATTATTTAGGTGATGTATCAGGGTATATGTATTGGGTGATTTATATTCATTGCAGTGTGATATTTACATTCAGGGGGAGGATCTTAACCATAATTTTTCCCTTTATAATTTAGGGTTCTTAATCCACAATTCTGCAAAAAATTTAAGGATACGTGTGGAAAAGTCGGTGATCGCCGAAAAAAGAAACGCAAAATGCAACTTCATCGTATGGTAGGTTAATGTTAATATCTTTGGTTTTTCTACTGATATTGTAAGCTCACATAAATTGTATGAAAACTAGTGGCATATCTATTTGCAAATACAATGAGTTATGATTCGTATTTAATATTCGTTTTATAAATCTTTGATTTTATATATAACCTCATTAATATTGTTTAATGCGCATTTCTATGAATATTATATTATTATAGTTATATATTTGTGATATATAAGTTGACATATACAGCTGTTATATTAATACTTATATTGTTAACATTTTAACGAATTTAGCATATCATATAATGACAATTATATCCTCTGATTAGTTTTGATGTATTAGCTGATTTTTCAAAGATGATAACATCTTATAATAATTTTATGTCCAGTTTTTAAAACTTAATCCTGGTTTGAAGGATATCTAGAAACATTTGTGACATCCAGAATGCAAAAAAGCAATCAGTATATATAAACTATATTAAATATTAGATTGTCGAATGTGTGTAAGTAATTATGAAGCGTTTATTTATTAATAATTATATGTTCAACAGAAGGTTGCTCATCTGATGATAACCAAAGCATATCACTCGCTTCCAACTCGAGAAGAATGGAAAGAGTATGGTCACCAGGAGAGTGAACTGGAAATATGCAATGTGAAATATGATGGCTTAGAACAGAAATGCAAGTAAGAGCATTTATCATATGGCTGAACTAATTGATTAGTGACGTTAATATTTTTATATTCGTTTTATATTTGTTTATATTTATATATTGTATTTGATATGTTTAATTTAATTAAATTAATTTTAATTTACTTAATATATTACTTATAGATTTCAAATATTTTTATTTAAAGTACTATATATTCTACATATGTAAAAATCGCTTTTCATTTATTACAAGAGTAGAATAATTCCGAAGAAACATATTTCTTACATTTTGAGTATTCTGAAAAGTCACCAAGCAACAGATGCATATGACAATACATTAACCTGGAAATTTCCTAAGCAAAAGCTTTTCGCATTAAGATACTGTATCAAGAAAAAGTCACTGTTGATCAACGAACATCGTTCTGCTTTTACGAACAGATTATAAATCATAAACGTTTAATATTTAAACACTGCACTCGTCAGAATCAAATGTTAGGTCATATGATATGTACAGACATAGGCACAAATCACATCATCATATCATTATATACACAGACATGAATTCTGAGCCCTTGCAATTTAAGCGATATTATAATATTTTCTAGTCTTTATAGTGAATACACTGTCCAATTTACACATTAATTCTCGATATGTGTTTACAATAAATTGTCAAGTCTTAACATATTTATGTGAAGTCTTAACTTAAGTTTAATAGAATAAGATCTATCTATCCTTAAGATGAAATGGAATAATAACTTGATAATGTTATATCTGGTAGTATCATCAGTTATATCTGGGAGATCTATCTATAGCTATTGCCAGTAAATCTACCTCCGACCGGGGAAAGTGAACATGCAGTGTTGTCCTTCTCCACATATGGAATTTTCAGTCAAGAAAGGATTTATGTGTAACTACAAAGATGGCGATTTTAACAAACTTAGGCGACAACTTTGAGCAGTACCATAGCTTAGGAAGCTACGTAGAATGAATATTATTAGTGCATGAGAAGCGGTGAGGAATTGTTTGAGTGAGGCATTATCACAGTGCATACCCAGAATGAGGAGGACAAACCGAGTAGGGATTAAGTGGATGAGTAGCAATATGAAGCAAGAACTGCAAAAAAAGAAAGCATTGTGGAAGGGATATAAACAAAACGATTATCAGCATGCTTATGAACAATATAAAACAGAAGCATGAAGGTTAACAAGTATGGAAGGATGGCTAAATCAGATTTCGAGAGAAAATTAGCTAAGCAGACCAAATAAATCCAAAACCTGTTTTTTCTTTACGTAGCAAGGAACAGAAAGAATGATTATGGAAAGATTACTCTCCTATCATCGATGCAGCAGTGACACTAGACGGAACATAAGCCCGTCTTCTACTAGAATGTGCAAGTGAACTCGCAGTGGTTCCAAGGGAGAAGAAAGAGGGTAAGATAGTTCCATTACGTAAATGTGGCTCCAAGACAGAATTAGAAAATTATAGACCAATTTGTATCTCTTGAGTGGGGGATTAAAGTATTGGAAGAGTTGATTAAAAGTAAAATTCATGAATGGGTGGATTGGAATATATGGTGGATACTCTATAGGGGCAGCCTGGTTTTGCTAAAGGGAAGACCTGCCTCAGCAATTTATTCACATTTTATAATAAGGTGAGACAGCAGACCTGTAAAAAGGAAATGGCTACACAATACGATACTGATGGACTTTGCAAAGGCATTTGACAGAAAGAATACCGCATGGAAAACTATTATATAAGTTGGAGAAAATGGGAATAGATATGAGATTGGCGGCATGGATAGGGGTGGGGCTGATAGACAGACATTAGAAGGTTGGAGTGGAATCAAGGCGAATGATGGTGACTAGTGGAATTCCCAAGGACTCTTTACTGTGAAAACTACTCTTTGATTTGTACATTAATGATATAGCGGATGATTTGAGGGGGAGGGAATGCAGTTTTTTGCTGATGATGCAAAAATTCGCGAGGGCTGTAGTTGATAAAGGTGATGTAGATAACTTGCACGGTGATTTAACTGAATTGGCAGTGTCAAAAAAGACAACTGTTGTCAATTTAATGTTGTAAAATGTAAGGTAATGCACTTTGGAATAAAAGGATTACATATAATTTCGTACAATATTGATGGTACCAGATTACAGGTTATTGTTGGCTAGAGATCAGGGGATGATTGTAGATAGAGATTTGAAACTCAGAGGGTATATTGCAATGATTGGTAAATTAAATAGATTAAATAGATTTTGAAGAATGGGAAAATACTGATAAGGCGGTTATTATCCCTCTGTATAAAGCTATTGTTTCGACCACATGTTAACTACTGTGCACGTATTTTGGTCACCTGCATTTTCAGAGGACCAGCAGGTGGTGGAGAGGTGGAGAGTGACGAAATTCATGATATGTCTGTAGAATGCACTCTATGAAAATAGAATGAAGGTGGGGGTTGCAGATTTCAGCTAATAGCTGGAGGAGAGAGAGAGAGAGAGAGGATATGATAGAAACATAAGTTACTAAATGGATTCTGTAAGATTGACACAGAAGAAACCTTTCTATACATGAGGAGTAAGGAGAAAACAAAAGGTCACACTTGGAAGTTAATTGAGTGTAGTTAGTAATTATGCGCGGACCGAGTTTTTTACTTGAAGATTGGTGGATGAATGGAATATATTGCCAGAGGTGGTTTTGTGCGCCCCACCAGTGAATGGGTTTTTAAGGAATGGAAATGTGTGATAGGTATTGTGTTAATGGATAGTGAAAGTCTTCCACGATGCGTCTATGACTGTGTAAAGAACCATATAAATAATAATAATAATAATACTGGAATAATTACGTATGTTCTATATGTACTAAAGTCATATACACTGCTTAACAAAATCAACCAAAGACTTAGAAAATGAGGTGTGCTCACGCAGTTTGAGATGAATCAGGAGAAAATTTGGTTATATGGTGAACAATAAAATAACAATGAAATGAGAAGACAACGAGAAACGTCGGATAGGTATGGTATAAGGGAGCATTACACTGTAGTAATTACAAATTACTAAAAAGATCATATTACAGAAGTAGACACAATATACTTGAAAATATGGTCACACAACATCGGAACGGAATATGATTTTCATCTTTCCTCTTTAGTGTTGAACAGGCCTAAGATGACATGTTCTATTTAAGGGCTTCTATCCGATTCTGCTATAACAAATTCCATTCTCACCCTATGGAAAACCTCAACTGACCAAATGAGAGAGGCAGTGGCTGTTGGCCTGCAGTCTGATACATAAGGGTATCGTATTAGATTGGATTTATGTCTGGCTACAGTGTTGGTCACGTCATTGGATCAATTGCGGGTACTCCTCCACCACTTGAGCTTCATGGGCTCAAGTGGTGGAGGAGTAACATCGGGGATTTGTTCTTGTCACTCCTGCGTAGCTACAGTACCTCTGTCAAAATCAGTAGGAAGTGGTGTCATTCATCGCAATCCCGTTTCACAGGCGAACGCCGTCTACGCTTTAAGTGTCCTCTTCTGTGATGTTGGAGGGATGGACTATTTGATCTGGAAAGAAGACATTCCTCGTTCTCTTGATATCAAACTGTGTGTAGGTTAAAAGGCACTCACCAGACAACAAAACTAATGTATATCATTTGTGAGTGCTACAAATCGCATGTTCATCGCACCAGTTTATACCACTTTACTTTCTGTTAAAGGGATAAAAAGCACTGCCTTCCTTGCTTTAGATCCAGCGAATTATCTCACAAAGACGGAATGCATATTTTACCTCTGTATAAATATCAGCAAGAGCTCTAAAATCAAATGATAAAACATGCATAATTATTTTAAATGAAAGTATTTTAATAAATTAGACAAACGATTTGCATTTGAAACTATAAACATGTTTGAAGGCGATAAAGAGCTTATCGGAATCTAGACTTTTGACAACATCTGTTTCCATGGAAGTGTTTGCTTAGTGCTTCCGAAATGATTATAGATTTTTATAAAAATTTATTTTAATACATCTCGCATTGGGTATATCGACGTAACTGGTCAATTTCCAGTGATGGAAGTTATCTACCAATTTATTTTACACTACTTCTCCAGAGCGAGACTTTCGATGGACTTTATGGCGAAAAATAGAGCAAAGTTCTTTCCGAACAGTACTAGGTCTGTCATTCACTTCATGGCATAAGAAATTCACAAAGATTCCAACATTCACTTGGGGATTAATAATTGATTCATGAAAACCTCTGTCAGAGACCATTGTTTCACTGATACCTAATTATAGAGTGATAATCATAATAGCATGAATGATTTTTATTTTAATTGGTTAAACACTAATAATATTGACCATATATTCCACCTTTGAAATGTGAATTGTTCTGTATTTTCAAAAATTAATCGCCTCATATTTATTGGACAAACTGATGAAATGATGCAAAGATGACATGGCTAAAGATTACCACAATATGAAGCAGGCAACTAAAGCTGCTTCTGCTGTTGATAATTGCTAATAACTTTGAGGAGAATAAACATTAGACAGCAATATCGAAAATAGAGGCTAAGATTCATAAGGATAAAATATTCCACACAAAGTGTTCCACACATGAGTTCAAAAAGAAGATATTCCAAAAAGATATTCCACTCATAAGATCCAGAAAAAAGATATTTCACACAAGAGATTCACAATAAAGCACTTCAAACGACCGATAAAGTCCTCTATTGAGCATTTCTCGTGCATTCATTTATAGGACTTCAGAGGTCGTTCAGTGTACATCAATGCTCTAACTTCAATTATAAAAGTGAAAATTGACTTTACTGGGATTTTTGAAAATACGAAAAAGAAACAAAATTCACAGTGTAAGGGGATAAAAATAAGGGGGGATTTTTTATATTGTCTACTCTCTACTAACTTGCCTTTACCATATCAATTTCATAAGCTTTTCTAAGTGTATAAGCGACATTTTTTATAATCGCTTTCGTTATACTCGTGACAACCAGGAAGTTATCAACGCATATCAACGCTCTGGAATATCAGTGAGATACTATGGAGTGCGAGATCTCATTTTCGTGTTGAAACATTGTTATATAAAGATCCTTTCATTTCAATGAGTGACCAAAGTCACTGAAAATTGAAACTTACAGAAAGGGAGTCCTTCCATCTTTCACCCCCCCTCCCTCTATCAGCTCTAATGCCAGAAAAAGTTCAGCCGTATGGCTTGGGATTGCAATGTAATACTACAGTTGTTGCATTATCACCATAATTGTATTCATTAAATACGGACTGAACTGGAGCAAATATCATGAGAGAAAGCACCTGCTCAAAGTTATTAATAATACTAATCATCAGCACATTCAGTTGCTATTTCTGTTGAGGAATTCTTATCAGAGAGGAGATAGATCCAATGTTTCTCTCGATCCCTCTCTCTCTCTCTCCTCATCTAAATATTGTGAAACCGGCACAAAAGACAATGAATAGCATTTGTGATTCAAGCAAACCATACATTATGCATCCACCTATAGTCACGCATACAGTCATATATTTTCATCACAGATTTTTGAGAGCTTTCACACTAATTTTTATAAGTGGTGAAGTTATAGCTATTACAAAATATCTTTTATATATGTATTCTTATTTTGTTGCTTTAGTTTCACCGGCAGGGAAAGAATTCATTATTTTTCATTTTTGCATGATGTTGATCATATTCCTCGAAACTGTTATACTCTCTACTCATTGTTCAAAAGACCAGAGGACAAACCGTTAAAGTTTAACTCAAATTTTGGTAAGTAACATTTCACAATCTAAAAATTGAGTAGTTACTTTATCATTGATATCAATTTGTTCGAAGTTCAGTAGTGTTATGATATAACAGTGTTATATCATAACCCTGTTGATGAACAGGGTTGTGATATAACACTGTTCAGTAGAACAGTCCATGAATACCACCTGAGATTACCTCTGCTAACGCATTCCTGGATGCTGACAATGTCAAGTTCTTTCCTAATATCCTCGTTTTTAATATGATATTGCCATTGATGCCATCTATTCACGCCTATAATCTTTCTCAGGACTCTCATATCTGTGGTCTCTAGTCTTTGGTAAAGTGTTTTACTTCTGACCCAGCTCTCAGATCCATAAGTTAAAATTGGTTTGAACACTGTCTTGTATACAGCTAATTTAGTGTTAATACTAATTTCTCTCTTATTCCATATGAATTTATTCAATTGACTTCCTACCATACTAGCTTTGCTGATTATGTTGTCTATTTCTATATTTAATTTACCATCGTCACTAAAAATCGTGCCTAAGCAGGTGAAATGTTTTACTTGTTCCACAGGTTCTCCATTCACAATGCAGTTGACATTTTTAACAATTCTGCCTCTTTTCATTGTCTTTGTTTTTATTGCTGATCTACATACCATATCTATTACAACAGTTATTCGATTTAGTCAGGGAAACTTGCAGACTTGTAGCGGATTTATTTAGAAGTATAACATCGTCCGCATAAAGCAAAGAGCTGACATTAATATCTCCAATTTTGATATCCTGTCTAACACACTTTGTTTCATAATGTGATCCATATAGATAATGAATAACAGAGGGGATAATGTACATCCTTGTCTTACACCAGATTTAACATTAAGCCATCTTCCTGTACCTTCAATTCTAACTGCTGACTTGCAACTCAAATAAAGACTAAGTATTGCTTGATATAATGATCCATTGACACCATATAACTGTAGCGTATTGAATAGCTTCTCTCTTGGCACCTTGTCATATGCCTTTTAAAGATCGACAAAACTTAAATATAGATCTTTGTTATATTCCCATGCTTTCTCAACTATTTGTCGTAAAGTGAAAATCTGATCCTGACAGCCTCTATTTGGCCTGAATCCAGCTTGTTCTTCACCAAACGTTTCTTCCACAATTCTTCTCAACCGTTTCTCAAGTATACTTGCATAGATCTTGCCAGGAACACTCAGTAGGGGAATACCTCTATAATTCTCACATTCAGTTTTATTTCCTTTTTTATATATGGGTACTATGAGAGCTCTACTCCAATCATCGGGAATTCGTCCCTCTGTCCAGGCTTTCTGAACTATGCAGAGCAGCCACTGTAAGACTCTTATACCACCATACGTCAGCCTTTCTGGTCGAATATCATCTACTCCTGCTGCCTTTCCACATTTCAAGCCTTTGATGGTTTTTCTACTTCAAGTATGGATATGTATTCCTGACTGCATGCCTGGTCAGTGTTTTTTAGCACTGTGCTGTCATCACTGCTTGTTTCATTTAGACGTTTTTCAAAGTAATTACTCCATACTTCAAGGATATCTTTTTCTCCCGTTTTCATATCACCTTTATCATCTCTAACTCCTTTTGCTGCACACTTTCCTCCATTCTCTATATTCTTCTTCAACAACCTCCAGAATATTTTGCCACCTTCTTGATATTTATTTTCTATATTCTTGCCAAAGTCCTCCCATGACTTTTGTTTAGCTAGTTTTTCACAGTGTTTATCATTCTTGCATTTGTCTCTATATTCTCTATGAGCACAAACTGACTTATTTAACAGGAACTTTTGATATGCTCTCTTCTTTTCCTTCACTGCCTCTTTAACTTCCTGTGTCCACCAGGGAGTTCTGATTTTTTTATCCTTACAGACAACCTCACCACATGCCCCTCTGGCAGAATCAATCAACGTTTTCTTCAGAGTTTGCCACTGAATCTCCAAGGATTGATTCATGTTCTCAAACTCTTTCATTTTTTCTTTAATAATCTTTGTGTATTTTAGTCTACATTTCACATCTGAGAGCTGCTCAACTTTTATTCGCTTTAAAACTTTCTTACATGTTATTCTTTTCAATATGAAATTCAATTTTATCTTGCGCAAGACTAGATAGTGATCAATTCCAATTACAAATCCTCTGTACACTCTGGTGTCCTGCACCACGGAGTAAACATCACTATCAACAATAACATAGTCAATAGGACTTTTCTTATTCCTAGCCTCTTCTCTCCATGTGAATTTGTGCACATTTTTATGTTGGAACATGGTGTTAGTAATAACCAGTGCATGTCCTGAGCAGAAATATATATATATATATATATATATATATATATATATATATATATATATATATATATATATATATATATATATTTGGAAGCTTTACGAAAGTTTCGAACGCAAAAAGAATGAAGAAAGGTCATGTTCCATCACCTCTTCCCGACTACAGTCTCTAATATGACGTTTTGAGGATATTGTAAGTATGTCAGATCGACTTCGAACTGGTAGACCAGAGTTATCCGAAGTTCGTACCAGTGTTGTGGTATCTCAAAGAATGTCCTAGCGGCACAATCAAAAAGCGGTATAAAAGGTGCAGGGGAATCTGCAAGGATCATAGTCATAGCGAAATCATCCATATTTCGCATCCTTCTTGGTATGTTAAAACTTGTATCCATAGAATTTGCAATCTCTTCAGTAGCTGTTATCAAGTGATACCACTAAGAGGGAGAAATTCGAATCGTGGGTTTTGATAAAAGTCGCAGAAGATCCGCAATGTCTGTGCAATATCTTCTTGAAAGATGGAAGGTGGGATACTTAATAAACATTACTGTTGAATATGGATGCAGGACAATCCACATGCCTACACAGAGGAGCCGTTGCATTCACAGCGACTAACTGTTCGGTGATGGTGCGTCTTCGCTGCATTCGTTATTGCCAGTCCCTTTTTTTTTAAAGAGACATGTGCAACAAGAAGCTGAAAGTCGTGCTCAGTAAATGTACGCTACTTGCAACTGCTACGTTAAAACGTGTTACCATGTTTGTGGGAAAATAATGTTCTTCCCACGGTCACGTTCATGCAGGACGCGGCATATCGTATCCTCTGTAAAGCAGTTTCTCATCAGCTCATTTGGAGAAGAACGACTCATCAGCCATAACTGCAGCTCCGCATGGCCCTCTCTTTCTCCCGACTTGATACCAGTAGATATTTGATTGTGGGGCTATTTAAAATTCCGAGTGAACCTATTATTGCCATCTTCCTTAGCGGATTTAAGAGATGCCATTCGCCGCGAAGTTGCTTGCATCCACCAGAATGTGCTCCACGCTTCTGTAAATGGTGTTCTCACCCGCTTGCAGAATGTAATTTCTTGTGCCGGCAGAACGATGAACAAATACTGTAGTGACATATAACGGGTTTCCTGCATATAATTAAATACGTTTTCAACGCCAATCTGAGTGCCAACGCTGATTTCACCCTCTATCGGTAAAATATGAACTAATTTTTTTCTCACCACCAAAAAATTCCCTTCTTTACAATTCACTTTTGTGCAAACCACACTCTAATATATCAATTTGTCTGATTTTTATGAATTATTGAAATATATAGTGACTTATGGGAAACCTTGTATATATGGCAGCTAATAAGGAATCTCTGTTTCTTTCAGGGATTACTATGGAATTTAATATTCATAATGAAAATTACAGCTCCCTGAAAGAAATGGCTGGTATGGATATCAAGTTCCATTCTCAGTATGAGGAACTGGTTGAAGAAACTTACTTTTTTCCGATGGGAACGATGAACCACGTAAAGTTACGTCTGGTAAGTTTATTATTATTCTCTTTTTCTTCCATTTCAATTTCTATTTAAGTGACCTACTCCTCAAGCAAGTATACCCTGAAGGTGAAATTTTCTATTCTGAATACTTTACAAAGAAAATAAATGTATTTCTTTTATATGTAAATCAACTCCCAAATTTATTGAATTGCCGCTCATAAAATTAATGAGATCAATTTTAAGAGCAGCGATTTTTCTACTTATCATTCGTTCTTAATAAACCAACGATTAATTCATTATGATCTTCATTATACAAAAAACTATTGCAATCAAGACGAAGGTGGATATACTAAGGCAATGTCTTGTAAAACGAATAAAAATACGTTTTATAACTGAGAAAGTCTTGTAGTGTAATAAAACAAGTGAAGAATTTCTGATTTAAGCTTATGTGTACATGCACTGATTATCATGCAGGCGTTCGAAATCAAATACGATAGATTAGGGTCATTAATTCTCATTCCAGTGGTTTTGGTTTCCTCTGTCTCTGCGTGTGTTCTCCTGACCTGCTCGCCTGTTTTGAGGGACAAAAATCCGAGGATTTTTTTTTGAGTAAAAATCCACATCAATATGAGAGCGGCTAACTAAATTTAATTGAAAACACTTGTTAAAGTTTCATCTCGTCATAGACGGGATTCGAGCCCCTGTCTTTCCAAACAAAAGACTAGTCTAAACCAAACAATGACGGCGAACCTTTTTATGTGCGCGTGCCAAAATTTTACAAATCGAGTTACTGACGTGCCGGCGCATGCCAAAAATTTACCAATCGATTTGTTGACGTGCTGGGCAGTTTTTAATAGGGGAAAAATTAATAGAAAATTAATTTAACTTAATTAATTAATTTATTCATTTATAAATTTATAATATATATTTATTTATAATATTTTATAAATAATTATTTATAATTTTATAAATAATATTTTATTTTATTTATAATATTTATTTATATATTTTTTATAATATTATTCAGTGTAAAACTGATTATTGTATTATTAAATTGATTTTTAATTAAGTTGGTTTGAAAAAAAAACAATAGTGAGGAAAATATTTATGCATTGTAACTCACCATCGAAGTTAGCTGAGCAAGGGAAGCTGCAGAAAGATGTCAAGTTGTCGGCGAAACGCTTACCATATTTACTCGAAAATAACTCGCCCTCTCGTATAACTGGCACCCCTGATTTTACTTTACGAAAAAATACATTAAAAGTGTTAAAAAAAGATTGAATAATTGCATATGCCTCGCACACGAAAAAATGTCTGAACATGTTCATGGTAACTCGCTTCACGTCATAGTAACTCGCTCCCTGTAGCTAACAACACGCCCTCCCCAACAGCCATTATACTGCAGATGCAAGAAAAACAACTAGTTTTATTGTATCCCTGATTAAGGTAGGGAAGCTTTTGCTGTCTGTGCAATATATTTCTCAACAAATAGTGCAATTAGAGACAGCTGGAATAAAAACGGCGCTAACTAATGAATCACATATCCCCTCTCACAGAAATTACGCTATATAGACTCAAGCAAAACGACATGTTGCACTACAAACACGGTATCTAACTTTAAACTATTGTCCAAAT